>NC_141028.1:1010000-1262500 GCF_052040795.2 Danio rerio
TGTATGTCTGATGTCTAACATGTTTTTCTGATGTCTAATGTGTGTGTGCATGCATGTCTGATGTCTAATGTGTGTGTGTGTGTATTTCTGATATGTCTGTGTATGTATGTTAATGTGATGTGTGTGTATACAGTATATGCATCCATGTCTGATGTGTGTGTATGTATAAATGTACAGTATGTCTGATGTCTAATTCGTGTGCACACACATGCATCTCAGATGTCTAACGTGTGTGTGTGTGTGTGTGTGTAGGGTGAATCAGCAGTGGCAGTACCGTATCGCCTGCAAGAAGCTAAAGAGCACAGAAGTGACAGCGCTGCACACTTATCTGGAGAGATCCACACTGCAGGAGCTGCACACACACACCAGCGGTAACACACCTGACACACACACACACTAAACACCACAACACACAGCTCAATCATGCATTACCATCATAATAAAGCAGTCAGAAGAGCAAACACCAAACCTGCTGGAGCTCAACTCTGTTTACTGTCACTCCTTTAACCTGCGTGCTTCTCTGATGTTTAAATACAGTCAAATAAAATAAAAGGTATTAAATATTGAAAAACAGTATTTTAAATGTTTAATTATTATTGATGTAAGTGACTGACTGAACTGAATGACTGAGAATTGAGGAATTTTCCAGCTTGATTCATGCTGTGCACCTTTTTTGCCCTGTAGCTGATGCTGCACATCACAGATCTACTCTTTCCTTTGTTCTTAATCTTCATTGTACAAATATGTTTGTTGCTTTGCCTAAATCTGACCTCTGACCCTCTGCAGACAGCGACACAGAGAGCAGCAAGTTGATCTTTGAGCTGAACGGACAGAAATGGATGGTAAATCTCAGACTAAAGACGCAGTTTCTCAGATGCATCGCACTGTTTGTGTCTGAAGTGTGTGTGTGTGTGTGTGTGTGTGTTGTGCAGAAATTACCTGAAGATCTGCAGTTCATGACGTTCCTGCGGGAGTGGCACATCCACGGCACCCGCATCCCGGAGATCCCCTCCTACATCGAGGCGTTTGTGGAGCTGCGGGTGCTGGACGTCCCCAAAAACGGCCTGAGCAGACTCCCAGTGGAGATCGGTCAGGAAAACAACACAGATCACACACACACACACACACATACATACAGCGCTGGGGGAAAGTGTTGGCCCCCTTAATTCTATTTCTATAAGATAATTCTATCAGTTTGCAGATAATAATGATCTATTATTTTCTATCAGTTTGCGTTTCAAGGCTCAGTTTTAGGCCCTCTGCTCGGCCCTGGCAGATTTTAGAGCCCTCCTATAGCTGGACAGACTGACGCAATTCTAAAGACCTCTAAATTAGTTTTTTTCATTTACGTTCCAGGGCGCGGGTTGCTGTTTTGAGCGCGCGAGTATGACTATTATACCATGGTGTAGTTTTAATCTCTCTAGCCTTTTTTAATTTGATGGGTGCCACAGTATTTAGTGTGCTTGTAAAGATGGCATCCATACTGCTGGTTACTACATCAAGATCATTTGAGTTTGTGGGTGCATTACGAAACAGAGAGAGATCAGGTGAATTATTTATAAATTCATCTTTGGTTGACGGAACAATAGTTCTACTAGGACGGAGTATTGGAGTGGGTTTGCTGATTTCAGGTAAACACAGCTTATATAGTAAGAGGTAGTGATCTGTAATATCATCACTTTGTGGTAAAATGTCTACGTCAATAACCTCGATTCCATAAGACAGAATTAGATCTAATGCCTGCTTTAAGCCAGAGGTTCTCAAAGTGGGGGTCGGGACCCCCCGAGGGGTCGCGGGACAATGAAGGGGGGTCGCCTGGTGATTTTCAAAAATCAATTAATTTTTATTAAACCTTAAGACTTACTGTATTTTATCAATAACCTATACTGAAGAGAAAAAAATAGTCGCTTATAGTTACTAGTTCTATTGGATTGCGACTTCTCGGGTAATTACATTATACTAAAGACACAGCAATACTGTCAGATGCAGCAGATTTTGTAACACCAGGTTCAACTTTCTAGCCCATTTACAGCACTGACATACATAAAAAAACAAAGAATAGACTTGGGTCTATTAGTGTGTTTGTGCGCATCATTGCATACCAGGTTTCTGTATTTATAACCACCACCTGAGAGGATATTGGGGGTCACGAGTCACTGGCATTGTCATTTTGGTGGTCGCGGGCTGAAAAGTTTGGGAACCCCTGCTTTAAGCGATGGGTTGGACCCACAACGTTTTGCTTTATCCCAAGTGAGTGTATTAAATCCATAAACGCGAGCCCTAATGTATCGTTAGCGTCATCTATGTGGATGTTAAAGTCACCTACAATTAGCATTTTATGAGTTTTGACTAGTAAGTCAGAAATAAAATCAGAAAACTCTTTTAGAAAATTGACAAAGGGTCCTGGGGGTCTATATATGGTGATTAAAGCGAGAGGTTTTTGCATAGTATCTGGAAGCTGAACATTAAGCGCTAGTACTTCAAAGGAGCTAAACATAAGTCCGTTTCTCTGATTAACATTAAGGAAATCACTAAAGATTGATGCAACTCCACCACCACGACCAGTTTGACGAGCCTCATGTTTATATAAGAATCCTGGAGGAGTTGCTTCATTTAAGACAATATCAGGTTTAGTAAACCACATGAAGTTGTGCTAATAAAGCATTTCTTAACACACAACTGCCTGAATAATAAGATATGTAAATGTTGATTTGAATGGTTAATCACTTACTAACTCATCCTGAATGATCTTATAAACCACCAACTACTCTTAAACTGCTTTGTAAACATTGCAATACTTCAGTAATGAAAAATGAATCAAGTTAACATTATGCAATTTATAAGTCTACATAAGTCAGTTATAAACTGCTGACTAATGTCTTACAATGTAGAGCTGAGGCTTAACAAATGATGAATTAATTATCCGCTAATGCTTAAGAAATGACTCATCGTGTGCAGTTATTATAAATGTCACTGAAAATGATTCAAGAATTAAACGGCAAAAACTCTAATAATAAAATCCCAATAACACACACACACACACACATGTATGTCTGCTTCTTCACAGGTAAACTGCTCAATCTGAGGGAATTAAACGTCAATTATAATAAACTGCTGAGCATTCCTGCTGAACTGGGCGAGTGTGTGAATCTGGAGCGCCTGGAGATGACCGCAAACACACACCTGGCGGAGCTGCCCTTCGAGGTACACACACACTGCAGATACACACACATACAAAAACACATGCATGCACGCTCAAGAATGAAGGCATTTACAAGTCATGTGCTTGTGTATCCCAGCTAACAGAGAGCGTTCTCTGAACGTTCCGGCAAGGTTTACATTTATAATAAAGTGCTAGTAGTAGTTTACATTTCTGGAGTTGAGAAATTGAGAACACTGCAAACACATGCGCCAACACTTTATAATAACTACACACTCCGAATCATTTATTAAGCATGAGCAAATGTTACATTCGTCATCTGTTCAGCATTACCTATACGTTAATAAGAGTTAGTCAGCAGTTTATTACTGCTGCTACAAATGCTGTATTACTGACTTACAGCCACATGTATAATGTGCTTAATAACTGTACTTTCATCATTTGTTAATGATTTGTTTTTCATTACTAAATGAAGTATGGCATTAATAACAAACCAGTTATTTAAGAATAGTTAGTTGCTTTTAAAGATGATTCAGAATGAGTTAGTAAATGATTAATAAACTATTGCAATCAACATTTATAACTCTTATTAATCAGGCATATACTAATAGTTAATGTGTATGTTAATAAATGCTTTATTAACTCAACTTCAAGCAGTTTTGTGAGCTAATCTAAAGTGAGGATTCGTGCTTTATAAATCCCTTATAAATGACAAATAAAGGCTCAGTTAAATTCCAAACAGGAAAAAATAAAACAAAAACAAGATTATTCTTTCCTATTGATTTGAAACACATTCAAATAAATACACAAATGACAATGCACTTCAAATGAACAATAAATCTGTGCAACCTTAACTAGAATAAAATGACCATGCAGTCTAAACGTCATTAAATAACACTGGAATATTATATCATCATATTGAAATCAACATTTATAATTCTTATTATTCAGGAATTAATGGTTACTTGGTTTGTTGATAAATGCTTCATCCAGTGTTGTGAGCTAATCTAAAGTGAGGACTATTGATGCTTTATAAATCCCTTATAAATGACAATTAAAGGCTCGGTGTCAAATGAACAAAAATCATTGCACTCTTATCTAAACAGTAAAATGACTGTAAAGTTTAAGCATTGCTGAATATCAGGAGTGTCAAAATGTGACATCAAATTGGACTAAAAAACAGTAATAAAGTTTGATTTATATCATTAAATTATTATAATTAATATTATTGTTGCTTTATTACTGTTTTTTAGTCCAATTTGATGTCACATTTTGACACTCCTGATATTCAGCAATGCTTAAACTTTACAGTCATTTTACTGTTTAGATAAGAGTGCAATGATTATTGTTCATTTGACACCGAGCCTTTAATTGTCATTTATAAGGGATTTATAAAGCATCAATAGTCCTCACTTTAGATTAGCTCACAACACTGGATGAAGCATTTATCAACAAACCAAGTAACCATTAATTCCTGAATAATAAGAATTATAAATGTTGATTTCAATAGTTTATTAATCATTTATTTACTCATTCTGAATCATCTTAAAACCCTCCAACTACTCTTAAATACAACTGGTTTGTAAATAATGCAATACTTAATTTAGTCATGGGAAATGAACCATTAACAAGTTATGAAAGTACAGTTTTTAAGCACATTATACATGTGTTTATAAGTCAGTGATAGAGCATTTGTATCTGCAGTTCTAAACTGCTGACTTGTTAATGTAGAGTAATGCTGAACAGAGGATGAACTCACTAGATCAGTGGTTCTCAAACTGTGGTACATGTAACACTAGTGGTACGTGGAGGAATCAGATATGTCATATTGTACATGCCACATATATTTAAAATATGATATCAATGTGAGAACATATAGCATATATTTATGAGGTCCAAGCAACACCCCCAGATGAATATGTTAATACTTTATATTTAAGTACAGGAGTGTTTTTTTAATTAATTTTAACGAACAGTAGCCTACCATTTTTAACCTTTAAATACACACTTCAATATAAACGTTGACGTTTTATTTTGTTTGTTTGATTTTTACATATAAGCACAGTACAGTGTTGATGTTCAACGTATTTATAATGTTTAAAGCGGCTGATAATTATTAATATTCTTAATAATAGGAATTAATCTGCCATGTTTTTGAACTGTACAGAGCTGTAGCTGCTTTACTGGGCCTACTACGCTACTGTATTTCAATAATTCAATTCAATTCAGCTTTATTTGTATAGCGCTTTTACAATGTGGATTGTGTCAAAGCAGCTTCACATAAATGGTCACAGTAACTGGATCAGGGTAGTTCAGTTTTTAGTGTTTAAGTTCAGTTCAGTTTAGCTCAGTTCAGTTCAGTTCAGTTTAGCTCAGTTTAGTGTGATTTAATCATTACTGAGAGTTCAAACACTGAAGAGCAAATTCATCGATGCGTAGCTCTACCAATCCTGAACCATGCAAGCCAGTGGCGACAGCGGAGAGGGAAAAAAACTTCACCTGATGGGAGTGAAGAAAAAAAACCTTGAGAGAACCAGACTCAGTTGTGCACGACCATTTTAATTTCTCCGCTGGCCAAAAGTCTTGTGCAGAGCTGCAGTCTCAGCGGTGGAGGCTGGAAGCTGGCCTCAGCGAAGACTCGACTGTCCCTGGAGCGTCACTGGAATCAGTCTCATACTCTCCACTCCTCCATGACCTGGAGGAGTAACCTGGAGGAGCAATGCTGCTCATTATGGTGGTACTTGGAGAGACTATTTTTTTCTGAGGTGGTACTTGGTGAAAAAAGTTTGAGATCCACTGCACTAGATGCTAATGCTTAATAAATGATCTATAGTGTGCAGTTAATAAAGTGTTACCAAATGCTTTTCAGTTGATGCTTTGAGTTTTAGTCTTGTTTCTAGTCCAAAATATCCATAAACTCTTAAATCAAGAAGCATTTTCTAGACCAGTAATAGATCTGGTGTTGTTTTCAGAAATAATGAGTGAAAATAAAGTGAGTTTTCCATTAAAGCAAGCAGAATAATCTGCGCTGTAATGAATTAGTCGTAGCTCTAATTTAATTAGCAGGTCATTTAACATTTCCACATCATGAAAAGGTCAGCAAAATGTTTGTAGTTACTGTTGTTAGCTGGGATATTCCTCTGGTTTCAGCTGAGTAACCTGAAGAAACTCCAGCACCTGGACTTGGCAGAAAACAAGTTTCCCAGCATCCCCATCTGTGTGCTGCGCATGGAGAGCCTGAAGTGTCTGGACATCAGCAATAACGCACTCAGAGACCTGCCTGAGGACATCGACAGGTGTGTATGTAGCGGAGGCCAGCTAGTGTGTGCTGTGCAGGTAAACCTCACTCCTCTGACCTCTAAAGGTGCTCTATAGCGACAGATGCTAGTGGCCATGGTCTTTAGCCTCCTTGTTAGAGTAACCGACTCCCATGCGGAAGGTCGCCGGTTCGATACTAGCTCGGAGCGGGTTGGGTGGCGTAGGACCGGCGTTGTTACATTGGTGCCGTGACCCGGATGGGAGTGAGGTTTAGGGGGGTGAGTGTAACTGAGGCCAGCTAGTAGGTGCTGTGCAGGTAAACCTCACTCCTCTGACCTCTAAAGGTGCTCTAGCGACAGATGCTTGTGGCCATGGTCTTTAGCCTCATTGTTAGAGCAACCGACTCCCATGCGGAAGATCGCCGGTTCGATACCAGCTCGGAGCGGGTTGGGTGGTGTAGGACCGGCGATGTTACATTGGTGCCGTGACCTGGACGGGAGTGAGGTTTAGGGGGGTGAGTGTAACTGAGGCCAGCTAGTAAGTGCTGTGCAGGTAAACCTCACTCCTCTGACCTCTAAAGATGCTCTAGCGACAATTGCTATGGTCCATGGTCTTTAGCCTCCTTTTTAGAGCAACCGACTCCCATGCGGAAGGTCGCCGGTTCGATACCAGCTCGGAGCGGGTTGGGTGGTGTAGAATCGGCGGGGTTACATGTACACAAGCGCACACATAGACACACGCACACACATACCTTGGTTGGATGATGAAACTGAAGGCCTCAGTCCAGCATCAGCTGCTGTAGTGAATGACAGACAGGAGTCCTGCACAGCGGCCAGAGGGATTCTGAGCCGTTCTTCATCTAAATAGTGTTCAGGTCACTACTGATGCTGCTGGAGGAAAACCTTTCCTGACTCGCTCCTCCAAAACAGCCCAAAGTGCTCAATAATGTTTAGATCTGGGTACTGTGCAGGCCATTGGAGATGTTTAACTTCACTGTCATCTTCATAACACCACTCTGCCTCCAGTCCTGCTGTGTGTGTTGCTGCATTATCATCCTGATGCACACCACCACCTTCAGGAAACAATGTTTGACCCATTGGGTCACATGCTCCTCCAGAATGGGTTGGTCCTTGGCGGTAACCCATCACCCATCTAGCACAAGTAATGGGCCTCGGGAACGCCATATTGCCGAACGAATCATCAGTGATCCCCACATGCTTCCCTCTGGGCATCAGCAGTCTGGGTGGGCCGCTTCTTTGGGGCTTCTCCACACAGTAACTCTCCCGGATGTGGGAAAGACAGTGAAGGTGGATCATCAGAGAACAGCACATGCTCCACACCGTCCACAGCTCCAGTTCTCCACTGCTGCTCCACTGAAGCCGGCGTTTGGCATCAGCAGGAGTGAGCAGAGGTTTGGGTCATTATATTGACCCTGTCATTCTGCAGTGAGTCGGGCAGCGGTGCTCTGATGTGTTGTGGGTAAATCGAGGATATCAGCCGGACCCCCTTTCAGACAGCTTCCTCTGGCCTCCACAGCTCCTCCTGCTGGATGTGCTTCTTCTTCTTGGTGGTCTGCGGACATTACTCTGAACACCACGGCTCTGATCATCACACACACTTGCTTTCTTGCTCACAGACACACACTATCACTCTGTCTTCTTCTGAACTCTGCTATGTCCCCATAATGTTGTTTTAACACGAGCACACACAGACTAATGGGCACACACACACACACACACACACACACACACACCTGACGCTGTGGTGTTTCTCCTTCAGGCTGGAGGCTCTAGAGATGCTGTTCCTGCACAGAAACGCGGTGCGCTACGTGCCCATGAGCACCAATAACCTCCTCCATCTGAAGATGCTGGTGATCAGCGCAGACCAGCTCTACAGCCTCCCCTCACACCTAGTGGACAATCCCAAAATCAAGTACGTCTGAGTCCACCACCGAGCCGTGTCATGCACAAATACAGGAGGATGGGGAACACTTAGAACAATGATCACATGAAAAATAGATTGTTGTCACACAAAAGCAATCATGTGTTTGCTCCAAAAACATCCGAGGTCTTCTGCAGAAATGAACGCGTTTTTCAAGATACTTTACATTCACTTTGAAATCTTTTGTAGCATTGTGCAAAATTGAATGTTTACACCAAGAATCTTTGCATTTGCTCCAAAAACATCTGAGCTCTTGTTCAAAAGTACGTCTGAGTCCTCAACTGAGCCGTGTCATCATGCACAACAAATATAGGAGAGGGGCAGGAAACCCTGGAGTCAATCTAGCGCCAGAAATACTTGCAAAATAAAAGGTTTTGCAATTAAAAAAGAAAGTATTGAGCAAAAATAAAGAATTAAATAGATGCAAATCTCCAAAAATCACAAAGCGAAAATACATTTTTGAGAAATAAAAATGAATTCTGCTAACAAAAATAAAGAACTGCGAAAGGGAAAATTCACCTTTGAGAAAGAAAAATAAAACTTGCAAACAAAAGAACTGCAAATACAAATCAACAGAGCGAAAAATCCTAAAATATTTGCAATAAAAAACTACTTGCAGTTTACAAAACCCGTCTAGTCAATTGCAATGCTCATGTTGAATTGTTTTTAGTCAACCGTGAGTTTGCCACGCCGTTTTCACTTCGCAGTTCACTGCCTGCCGTAAACTCCTAAGTTCCCTTGACCCTGACCACTTGTAAATCAGGGCCACAAAGTGAAACGCACAGAAACGTGAAGTGCAAAGTGAAATCAGCATCGCAAACTCACAGTTGAATATATGCAATATATATTGAATATATTTTTCTCAATACTTTATTTTTTGTTTGGTAAATCTTTCATTCATTGTGCAAGTATATATGACCCTAGATTGACGCTATAGAAAACTCAATAACAATGAACAATAGATTGCTTTTGTGCAATAAAGTATTGCTGCTTTTCTTCATTAAACTTTGCTCCCAAAACATTTGTCCTGTGCAAAAAGAAGAATGCGTTTTCCAAAGACTTTTGTCTAGTTGTGCAAAATTAATGTTTGCTACAAGAATCTTTGCATTTGCTCCAAAAACATCCGTCATCTTGGTCAAAAGTATTGCATTCGCTCCAAATATATTTGTTGTCCCATTCAATAGTTCTGCATTTCCCCCCAAATTTTGCATTCACTCGCAAACTGTTTAGCAAAAAATAAACAAATAAACATTAAACTGCATTTGCTCCTAAACTATTTTATAAAATTGTTTTGTGCAAAGGTTTTGCATTCCCCCCCAAAAAAAACTTTGCATTAAATCCCAAAACATTTTTGCAAAAATCTGCAAAGAAATGAATGCATTTTCCAAGAAACTTTGCATTCACTCCCAAAACATGTCAAGCTGTGCATAAATGTATGTGTACTCCAAGAATCTTTGCATTTGCTCTAAAAACATCCGTGATTAAGCCCAACCCTAACCCTGTGTTTAAAGTTTTGTGTGAAAAATAAAAAACTGCATTTGCTCCTAAACTATTTGCAGTTTTGTGCAAAGGTTTTGCATTCACACCAAAAACTTTGCATTAAATCCCAAAACATTTGTTGTCTTTTGCAATGAATGCATTTTCATAAAAAACTCTGCAATCACTCCCAATACTTTTGACCAGTTGTGCAAAAAAATTATATACATAGGTGCTAAAAACTACTGCATTCGCTCCAAAAGTATTTGTTGTCCCATTCAATAGTTCTCCATTCACACCAAAAACTTTGCATCCCAAACTGTTTGAGGTTTTGTGTAATTTAATCCCTTCAGACCTGAATTATTTTTCAAATTTCAGAGAAATGGGATGTCATGTGATGTCCATTGTAATGGCCGCAGGGTCTGAAGGTGATTATTATATATGTATATATATATATATATATATATATATATATATATATATGTATATATATATATATATTTTTATATATATATATATATATATATATATATATGTATATATATATATATATATATATATATATATATATATATATATATGTATATATATATATATATATATATATATATATATATATATATATATATATATATATATATATATATATATATAAACTGCATTTGCTCTAAATTGTTAGCAGTTTTGTTCAAAGGTTTTAGGTTTGGCATTCCACCCAAAAAAAAAAAACTTTGCATTAAATCCCAAAACATTTGTCAAGTTGTACAAAAAATGCAAGTCTTATCCAAAAATCTTTGCATTTAATCCAAAACACCAGTGATCTTGTTCAAAACTATAGCATTTCATATATATTTGTCGTCCTATTTCTCACCAAGATCTTTACATTCACTCCTAAACTGTTTAAGAGGTCACTTAACAATAAGGCGCATTAGTTAATGTATTTACTAACGCTAACTAAATATGAACAATTTATGTAGAGCATTTATTAATCATAGTTCATCATTTTCTAATGTTCACTAACACAAACAAATACTGTAGTAACGTATTATTTACAGTTTGTTCATGTTAGTAAATGCATTAACTAACATTAACTAATACAACTTGTTGTAAAGTGTTACCGTTTAAGGTTTGTGCAAAAAAATGAAAATAAATAAATGCATTTAGTCTGAATTATTTGCGGTTTTGTTCAAAGGCTTTGCATTTCCCCCCAAAAAAACTTAGCATTAAATCCCAAAACATTTGTAGGGTTGTGTAAAATGTAATGTTTATTTAGAGAATCTTTGTATTTACTCCTAAAACATCAGTGATCCTGTTCAAAAATACTGCATCCACTCTAAATGAAAAATTGTCATCCCATTCAATAGTTCTGCATTCCACAAAAACTTTGCAATCACTCCCTAACTGTTTAAAGTTTTGTGCAAAACTATTTTATAAATAAACTGCATTTGCTCTAAACTAATTGCAGTTTTGTTTAAAGGTTTTCCATTCGCCAATAAAGTTTGCGTTAAATCCAAAAAAACATTTGTTCTCCTGTGCCAAAAAGAATGCATTTTCCAAGAAACTTTGCGTTTGCTCCTAAAACTTTTGTCTATAGTTGTGCAAAAAATGTATGTCTACTCTGAATCTTTGCATTTACTCAAAAAAACATCTGCTTCAAAACTACTGCATTTGCTTCAAAAATATTTGTTGTTTTCTGCAATAGTTCTTCATTTACTCCCCAACCATTGAAGGTTTTGTACAAAAAAGTATTGCAAACCGCCCAAAACACAATGTGCTAAAATGTTTCAGCTTTGTGCTAAAGTTTTGCATCCTCCTAAAGTAACTTTGCATTTCAAAAAACATTTGATTTCTTTTGCAAAAAAAATTGATAAATATAAAAAACTTTGCAAGACTTTTGTATAGAGCAAAAATATATGTTTACTCCAAAAAGTGTTGCATTCACTCTCAAAACAGGAGTATAATACAAGAGTATTGCACACCACCAAAAACACAATCTGCCCTACAAAAAAAAAAAACCTTGCATTGCTCCCAAAAACATTTGTCTTGTGCAAAAAAAAAGTTGCATTTGTTCCCAAAACTTTTGAGACCTTGTGCCGAAGGATTGCATTCCCATCAAAACCTAGTGTTCCCTTTAATACCTTTAATACTATAACTCCCAAAAAGCTAAATTAAAGAATCATCCTTGATCAATATAACGTTTGCATTGATTCATTAAATCACAGACGGATTGCCCCTACAGATGTGCTGAATATTTCAGTGTGTGCTGCAATGAAAATGAAGGTTAACGTTGAGGTCGCGTCTGATCCTCCGGGGCGTTATTTTTAGATTCTGAGAATAAAACAGCTGCTGTTGTCTGTCCGGCAAAACGGTTTCCACATACATGATCAATGCGCGTTTCTGTTGCAGATTAATCCGCTTATATGACAATCCTATAAAAGCTGAGGATGAAGAGGAGATGAACATGGATGCAGAAGCTCAGGACACGCATGAGAAAGAGTTCATGAAGACTTACATTGAGTCTCTTCAGGACAGGGGTGAGGATATCGATATGCTCATGCATTTTGAAGAAGATGGTACAAAAAAAAGGCATTTTCGTAAACTTTTCTTAGATTACACATTTATGGTAATGTAATCTGACTGCTTTTGGATTACATTTAGATTACTTTTAAACTGTAATCAGTTACTGACTACATGATAAGAGTAATTTAATGCTACCTTTATACATACAGCTGAAATCAGAATTATTCATTAATTACAGAATTATTAATTTGTTATTTTTTTTTTTATTTCCCAAATGATGTTGAACAGATTCAGGAAATGTTCACAGTATGTCTGATAATATTTGTTCTTCTGGAGAAAGTCTTATTTGTTTTATTTGGGCTAGAATAAAAGCAGTTTTGAATTTTTTAAACACCATTTTAAGGACAATATTATTTAAGCTATATGTTTTTCGATTAACTCCAGAACAAACCATCATTATACAATAACTTGCCTAATTACCCTAACCTGCCTAGTTACCCTAATTACCCTAGTGAAGCCTTTAAATGTGACTTTAAGCTGTATAGAAGTGTCTTGAAGAATATCTAGTCTAATATTATTTACTGTCATCATGACAAAGTGAAAATAAATCAGTTATTAGAGATGAGTTATTAACACTATTATGATTAGAAATGTGTTGAAGAAATCTGCTCTCTGTTTACCAGAAATTGGGGAAAAAATAAACAGGGGGGCGAATAGTTCTGACCTCAACTACTGTACATATAACTATATAGCAATAGCCAACTCAGATCACCACATAAATAAACATAAAAGTTAACAATGAAGTAAATCATCATCAAATAAAAATGGCAATTATAAAGTAAACAAAACTATAACCAATCAAAACGTGTTTAAACAGCAGGAGCATCCAATGTATATGAGCAAAACACAACTTAAAGCTTGTGCAGAAACCCAGCTGCAGGTACAAATGAATGCAAATATGTATTGGACCGAGCTCGCTTCGAGTATACCTCCTGCCTGATGATAATATCAATATAAATCACTATTAAACTAATCCACAATAGCTTCTTTTCATTTCATAATTAGAGTGTGTGCTGTGTGTGTTTATTTTGTACATGTAAATACACACATGCACGCATATATTTGATTTTTTTTTTTATTTAGATATAAAATGTACATGATACAAATTATATATAAATGTAAAAGTGACACAAAAAATATATATCTTTATGCATGTTATTAAACACTCACCGGCCACTTTATTAGGTACACCTTACTAGTACCGGGTTGGACCCCTTTTTGTCTTCAGAACTGCCTTAACTCCTGGAAATATTCCTCAGAGATTTTGCTCCATGTTGTCATGATAGCATCACACAGTTGCTGCGGATTTGCCGTCTGCACATCCATGATGCCAATCTCCCGTTCCACCACATCCCAAAGCTGCTCTATTGGATTGAGCTCTGGTGACTGTGGAGGCCATTTGAGTACAGTGAACTCATCGTCATGTTCAAGAAACCAGTCTGAGATGATTGAGCTTTATGACATGCTGCGTTATCCTGCTGGAAGTAGCCATCAGAAGATGGAGACACTGTGCTCATAAAGGGATGGACATGGTCAGCAGCAATACTCAGGTAGGCTGTGGCGTTGATGCTCAATTGGTACTAATGGACCCAAAGAAAATCTCCCCCACACCATTACACCACCACCACCAGCCTGAACCGCTGATACAAGGCAGGATGATCCATGCTTTCATGTTGTTGAGGCCAAATTGTGAGCCGAGCATCCGAATGTGTCAGCAGAAATGGAGACTCATCAGAGCAGCAACGTTTCTCCAATCTTCTATTGTCCAGTTTTGGTGAGTCTGTGTGAATTGTAGCCTCAGTTTCCTGTTCTTAGCTGACAGGAGCGGCACCCGGTGTGGTCTTCTGCTGCTGTAGCCCATCCGCCTCAAGGTTGGACGTGTTGTGTGTTCAGAGATGCTCTTCTGCAGAGCTCGGTTGTAGCGAGTGCTTATTTGAGTTACTGTTGCCTTTCTATCAGCTGGAACCAGTCTGGCCATTCTCCTCTGACCTCATCAACAAGGCATTTGTGCCCACAGAACTGCCGCTCACTGCAGATTTCCTCTTTGTCGGAGCATTCTCTGTAAACCCTAGAGATGGTTGTGCGTGAAAATCCCAGCAGATCAGCAGTTTCTGAAATACTCAGAGCAGCCCGTCTGGCAGCAACAACCATGCCACATTCAGAGTCTTTTAAATCCCCTTTCTTCCCCATTCTGATGCTCAGTCTGACCTGCAGCAGGTCATCTTGACCATGTCTACATGCATAACATATGCTGCATTAACGAGCAGTAGTACAGGTGTGCCTAATAAAGTGGCCAGTGAGTGTATAAAACACATATATTGTCAAAACAAACTTTTATTTGGAATGTGATTATTCACAATTCATGTTTGCCCAACACTAATTGAAAACAATCAATTGTAACATCTTCCTGCTACTGTGTCAGTAATAGTTTGTAATCCTGATGTAATCCTTAAAAGTAACTGTAATACGATTACAAGTAGCTAAGGAGTAGCTTACTCTGAATCACAATCACTTGATTTTTGTAACCTGATTAGGCAATATAATCCAGCTCAATGTTTGATTATGTTATAGTATATGGATGTGTTGTAGTATATTAACGCTCTCTGTTTCAGACACTCAGCCTTCATACACCACCAAAGTGTCTCTGAGCTGCCTGCTGTAGAAGCACATCGACTGCAGATTTACACCAGTGTGTTTCAACCACGCCTGTGCTTTAGTCTCTCATTCCTCGTGCAATCAGAAGTGCAGCGTCAACCAGCTGTTTGAGGCTTTGGATTTCTTCTGTAGCAGCGTTCAAGTCGCTCTGGATTAAAGTGTCTGCTAAATGACTAAATGTAATGTAAATGTGTTTAAACGGGTCATGAGCTGAGAAATCTAAACTGCATTTGGAGATAGAAGAGCTTATACAACACACAAAAATGATTTTCTTAGAGGTTTTGTGTTGTTTCTGGGATGAATATTTAAGATTTCTTAATAAATATTGTTTTATTTTCAGAATTAAGTGAGTTTTTTTCCTTAAAACAAGCTTAACAATCTGCCAATGGAGTAAGCTAACTTGTTTTAAAGTAAAACTCACTTAATTATGATTTCTTTATTATTGTTATTAATAGACATTATATTGGATATTGTTATCCAAACCGGGAGGAGGCCTCAGGGATGACCCAGGACTCGCTGGAGGGACTATGTCTCTCAGCTGGCCTGGGAACGCCTCGGGATCCCCCCGGAGGAGCTGAAGGAAGTGGCTGGGATAGAGGGAAGTCTGGGGTTCTCTCCTAAGACTGCTGCCCCTGCGACCTGGCCCCAGAAAAGCGGCAGAAAATGAATGAATGAATGATCCAAATATCAAACAATTTTAATAAATATTTAGACTAGAAACAAGAAAAACTCATTAGAAAAGCATTTTTGTAGTGAGAGTTCTGAAACAGCTCCTAAAAATGACAATTGCTCATCAATTATGATGTTTTAATATAAAAATCTGAGATTATAAGTAGAGAAAATGACTAAATAAAGCAGTAAAGTAGTTCATGACCCCTTTAAGAAAAGACATCAGTGATTGTTTTGATTTATTATTATTCTTTCTAGATCCCAGACCTATTTGGATGTGCTTTTCTGAGTTGATCTCCATTGTTTAGTTTGATTTGATGTGACCAAACGCTTCCCAGCATGATGACGTCAGTGTTTTATTATGCATATCACCATCATCATAAAGTGTAATGTATTGTGATTAAACCTTTTTCATGCACTTCGCCCTCTGCCATTATTATAATGCAACACAATCTTTAGCCAATCCTGGTATCTGAAGTGATTTATTGAAACATTGATCAATGAAAAGCTCACTGGTAACAAACGTCAGCAAATGAATGCTTCATGTGCACTGAACGCATCGCTAAATCAGCAGTGTTGGGGGTAATGCATTACAAGTTACATAATAACATGACTAATATGAGTGATCAGTAAAGTAATGCATCAGAAAAAAAAGATTAAGCCTCAGCTAAAGTAAGCTAACGTAACGCATTACTTACAATGAAAAGTAACTAAGTAATGCAACTAGTAGCTTTCTAGAGGAGTAACTCAATATTGTAATGCATTAACTTTTGTCATGATATGTAAATAATACAACTTGATTATGATGCAGTTTAACTTTCCCCAACACTGTCAGTAAAACCTCCTTAAACCCACGACTGCATAGACATGAAGAATGGCACTGAAGCCCACTTATTCATTAAAAACAAAGTGCAGTTCACTGGAAAACATTGATCAAATCAGTTTGGAGCTTCTTTAGTCCTTCTGTGGGCATCTACAGCACCGACTGCATAAACACACTGCAATAAATGCTTTCTTTACTTAGAGCTTGTCTTGTTTCTAGTCCAAATATATAAAGATTCTGAAATCAAGAAGCATTTTCTAGACAAGTGAACATATCGTCTTGTTTTATAAATATTGAGTCAGAATGAAATGAAATTTTTAATAAAACAAGCTAAATCATCTGCATCTGAAATAATCTTGCTCTTCCTCTTGATGTAATCATTTTGCTTGTTTTAAGGGTAAACTCACTTCAATAGGACTCGTTAATTATGAAAATACAACTTTTTTTTTGATTTAAGAATTTTTAGATGTTTGGACTAGAGACAGGACAAAAGATTAAGCATGAAAACCATTTTTTGCAGTGCAGAGTCTAATCTACACTTATTTTCAAGTATGCATATTAATAATAATCAGGTCCCCAGAATGGGCAATTAAAACACTTGCTCTTCTGTGTGCTGCTCAAATGCATCTGTAACGCTACAGACATTCAAACATGCATCTAAACGCAGAAACTAACACAGATTTAGGAGTGTAGCTCATTGTTAACTGCAAAAAAAAAAAAAACAGAACTCAATGTTTCTGTTTCATTTTCCAGCCCAATTAAACAAATACATTAAAATGCTAATATAATTTACTGAAACTTTGCAATTAACTGCAAAAACAACAACAAAAAAAGCTTTTCCGGTTTAGAATTGGTCTCGTTTTAATTCCAAATATCTAAAAAAAAAAATCAGGAAACATTACAAGCAAAAACGCTGTTGTATTTTCAAACATAATGTCAAAATAAAGTAAGTTTTTCCTTAAAACAAGCAAATCTTATGTTCAGTTTGAAATGAGACTATTTTAGATACTTATTTTACTTCTTTTAAGGAAAAACGCAGCTAATTTTGAATAATTACTCCTGAAAATACGACAATATTTTAAGAAAATGCGTCTTCATTTAAGAATATTTAGATATTTAGACTAGAAATAACACCAAAACTCGAAGTAAGAACGGTATTTGCTTTGTTTTTTGCAGTTAAGATATTACGCTTTTTTAAATAGAAAATAAAACTAAAAACTGAGTTTGGTTTAATTAAAGTCTCATAGGTATCTAGTTAAAAAAAAACACTTTATTTTCTAAAAATACTATCTAAAAAGGATCGTTCACAACAATCTACAGTATCACAGTTAATTTACAGTCAAATGTACAGTTCATTTAAATTTACCTGCACAAAATTGAACATTATTTGCAATATTATTGGCCTTTATCCATCATCAACAAACAGGCGCTCACTGCACCGGCTTGCCCAGACTGTGAATTAAAGCTTAAATTATTGTACACTGCAAAAAATGCTTTTCTTACTTCGAATTTTGTCTTGTTTCTAGTCCAAATATCTAAAAGTTCTTAAATCAAGAAGCATTTTCTAGACAAGCAAAACATATTGTCTTGTTTTAGGAAATAATCTTATAATCTAAAGTTTTTCCTTAAATCAAGCTTAATAATCTGCCAATGGAGTCAGCAAAATCATCTGATCACAAATCGAAAAACAAGATTATTTTGCTTACTCCATTGGCAGATTATTAAGCTTGATTTAAGGAAAAACTCGCTTCATTTTGGCAGATTATTTCCTTAAACAAGACAATATGTTTTGCTTGTCTAGAAATGCTTCTTGATTTAAGAATTTGTAGATATTTGGACTAGAAACAAGACAAAATTCTAAGTAAGAAAAGCATTTTTGCAGTGTAAATAATGTTTAATCTTGCGCTTACACATACATTTTGCTTCCTATGAGCTCAGTCTATCATCAGGGAATTGACTTTAACTGTTTGCATGTGTTTACTTTTAATCTTAAAAATGGTTGACCGTTAATGGCCATTATATAAACTTATAAACATAATATAATACAGCTAAAATCTTCTTTAATATTAAATATAAAAATCATCAACATCCTAAACAACATTAAGTAAATTAAATCAAGAGGGCAACTCTGTGGCTCAGATGTTAGCACTGTGGCCTCTGTGGGTCAGCTGGTGTTTCTGTGTGGAGTTTGCATGTTCTCCCCGTGTTGGCGTGGGTTTCCTCCGGGTGCTCCGGTTTCACCCACAGTCCAAACACATGCGCTATAGGGGAATTGATGAACTGAATTGAACAGTGTATGAATGTGTATGGGTGTTTCCCAGTACTGGGTTGTGGCTAGAAGGGCATCCGCTGTGTAAAACATAAGCTGGAATAGTTGGCGGTTCATTCCACTGTGGGCACCCATAATGAATAAAGGGACTAAGCAGAAGGAAAATGAAGGAATGACATTAAATCAACTGTAAATGATCATTGTTTGGTGAACTACCCCTTTAATATCTTACACTAGTTCATCTTGATGTGTGTATATATGAACATCTTCTATGGAAAACAAGGCACAAAGACTAAGTGAGAAATTGATTTGTTTTCACTGCAAGAAATGCATTTGATTTGTTTTTTCTTGCCTTGTTTTTAGTCCAAATATCTACAAATCCCTAAATTAAGAAGCATTATCTAGACAAGTAAAAGCAGCTTTATTTTGAGAAATAATAAGTCAAGATGAAGTGATTTGTTTTCCTTAACCCAAGCTAAAATTATCATATTTAAAAGTTTATTTTACTATGTTTACTAGTTTACTTTACTAATAATCATACTGATTGATTATTTAGCTTGTTTAAAAGAAAAACTCACTTAATTTCGACTCATTTCTGAAAATAAAGCAGTATGTTTTGCTCATCTAGAAAATCCTTCTAGATTTAAGAATATTTTAGATGTTTGGACTAGAAACAACACAACATCAATCATTTTTTGCAGTGTTTTGCTGCAGTCTATAACAAATCAGTCAAAAAATCCTGCTACATGTAAATAAACTCAAACTGGCTTCACAAAGCATTTAAAACATACAAACAAAGAACATTCAAATTAAATAAATCACAAAATTAATTAAGAGACTGCTCTGTTAGGAAGCAGCAGTAAATCATTAAAGCCATCTTTAAAACAACATTTGATTTGTAAAGAAAGCGGGATTTAAAGTGACAGTACATTCAAAATAATGAACATTCACTCATTATTTCCTCACATTCAAGTTTTTATAAACTCTTACACTGCAAAAAAGCTTTTCTGACTTAAGATTTATTAAATACAGTTTACATTTTCAGATGATTTTGCTCGTTTTAAGACAAAAAGTCACTTAATATTCACTTATTATTTCTGAAATCAAGAGCTCGTCTATAAATGCTTCTTGATTTGAGAGTTTTTAGATATTTGGACTAGAAACAAGAATAAAACTCACAGTAAGAAAAGCATTTCTGCAGTCGGATTTTTTTGTTGTTGTTGTTGAAACGCAAAACAAGATATTCTGAAGAGTGTTGGAAACAGATAATCATTGACATCCATAAACAAAACTAAATATTAATTGTTTTTCTCCAGCATTCTTCAATATACAGGTGAAATCAAAATTATTCAGCCCCTCTAACATTTGTTCTTCTGGAGAAAGTCTTATTTGTTTTATTTCGGCTAGAATAAAAGCAATTTTTAATTGTTTTAAAGCCATGTTAAGGTCAATATTATTCGCCCCTTCAGCAATATTAGTGTTGGATTGTCTCCAGAACAAACCACTGTTATACAATGACTTGCCTAATTACCCTAACTTTACCCTAATTACCCTAGTGAAGCCTTTACATGTCACTTTAAGCTGAACACTAGTGTCTTGAAGAATATCAAGTCTAATATTATGTGCTCTCATCATGGCAAAGAGAAAATAGATCAGTTATTAGAGATGAGTTATTAACACTATTATGACTTAAGATGTGTTGAAGAAATCTGCTCTCCGTTAAACAGAAATTGGGGGGAAAATATACAGGAGGGTGAATAATTCTGACTTTAACTTCCTAAATCCTCCTAAAGTAACTCATAAAAGTTTAGAAACACTCGAGTGTAAGAAAATAATGATGTAATGTTCATGTCTGGGTGAACGGTCACTTTAATAAACATCAGAAAGGCATAAATCAAGTGTTGTGCATGAACCGTGAGGTAGCAGCTCTGTGTAAAAGCGATGAATTACACTGCAAAAACTGCTTATGTGATAAAATATCTAAAGATTCTTAAATCAATCAGCATTTTGTAGAAGAGCAAATTATTGTCTTGTTTCCAGAAATAATGAGTCAAAATTAAGTGAGGCTTTCCCTTAAAAGGAGCTTAAAATAATCTTGTTTTTGCTTTGAAATAAGATTATTTTGCTTATTATTTAGCTTAATACTCACTTAATTTTGACTCATCGTTTCTGAAAACCCACTGTATGTTTTGCTTGTCTAGAAAATGCTTCTTGATTTAAGACTTTTCAGATATTTAGACTAGAAACAGGTAAGAAAAGCATGTTTTTGCAGTTTATATATTAATTTTTGTTGATAATACTTCATTTAATCAAAGCTGCATCGGATCTAAAGACTGTGATTATGTGTGTTCTGTGCGCTGTGTGTTTAAACACTCGTCATTATTGCATCTGTACAAGCTTAGCGCAGAGGTTAAAGTTGATCACAAATAAAAGACAGCACACACACTGCAAAATAAGGCCTTTCTTACTGAGTTTCTGTCTTGTTTCTAGTGCAAATATCTAAACATTTTTAAAATCCAGAAACATTTTCTGGACAAGCAAATATTATTGTTTTGTTTTCAGAAATAATGAGTCAAAATTAAATGACAAAGCAGACTTTTAAACAGAAATGGAGTACATGGCTGACTGAGGAGAACTCAAACACAAAATAATTATTCATATGTAAACATTTACATAACCATCATAATTATGGAGGTTATGCATTATTGACAATGTTTGGCAACTTTTTATTTTTGTTTTGGTCAAATTAATAAAGGTACAGGAGCTATCTCTGGGGCAGTACCTTTTCAAAGGGTACAAATTTGTGCCTAAAGGGTCCATAATGGTACTTTTTAGGTACATTTGGGTACTAATATGCACCTTTGAGGTACCATAGTGGACTCCTTGGGTACAAATGTGTATCTTTTGAAAAGGTTCTGCCCCCAGAGACAGCTCCTGTACTTTTAATTCTGGGAATGTACAGTATATGTGGTATGATATGTATGTACATATTTCTCTCTCACTGGTTCTGTTCATAAAAAAATAAATAAATAAATACCTCAATAAAATTATGGATATATATTTCAAAATCAAAATTAAGAGGAACATAATTCTTTATATTTGAACATTTACATTATTATGGAGGTTATGCATCATTGAGAGTATATATTCGGCAACGTATTGTTTTTGCTGTGGTTAAATTAATAATTCATATTTATATGCATGTATGTGTATGGAATGGATTTATACAGTATACGTGGTATGATATGCATTTATATATGTATTTCCCTCTCACTGGTTATATGTTCCTAACGAAAATAATCAAACATCAAGTATAAATATGTATTTCAAAGTCAAAATTATTTGAAAAATTATTATTCATATTTGAACAGGTTATGCATTGAGTGAGTGTATTTGGCAACCTTATATTTGTTGTGGTTAAATTAATAATTCATATTTTTTTGTATACGTGTATGTATGTATATGGAATGGATATATGCAGTATGTGTAATGATATGTGCATATTTAAGTATATATATATATATATATATATATATATATATATATATATATATACTTAAAAAATCTATGAAAACGAAAATACATATATACATACATACATATACATACATTATATATATAGTGGGGTAAGTAAAATAATTCATTTTCCTTTTAAAGTGAAAACAAGATTATTTTACATCTCATTGTCCGTTTATTTTGCTCGTTTTAAAAGTAAAACGTACTTAATTTTATTACTTCAATAATTAATATAATTATATAATTTTATTACTTTAATAATTTATTACTTTATTACTTACTTTAATTTTAAAAAGTCTATATTTTATACTTCTCCAGAAAATGCTTCTTGATTTATTTTGGACTAGAAACAAGAAAAAAACTCTAAGTAAGAAAAGGATTATTTGCAGAGTGAGCTTTACATTCAGATACACGGCAGCACATAAACTACGCCAAAACATGAAGAAGGCACATTCTTTTTAAAGAACAAAACAAAGATAAAAATAAAGACACTTCACGGTAAAGTCTGACATTAGTTTAACATGATCTAACAATGATGAAGGGAGAAATAATTACAACTGTAAAGCACACAGTGCTCATTGTTAGTTCATGTTTTGAAGGGAAACACTGAAAAATGTGTTTATTACTCAGAGTTTTTGTGATGTTTCTAATACAAATATGATATATGTCTTAAATCAAGAAGCATTTTATAGAATATAGTTTTGTTTTCAGAAATGAGAAGTGAGTTTTGGATTAAACAAGATCAATAATCTGACAATAGAGTGATGAAATAATCTTGTTTTTGTTTTGAAATAATCAGATTATTTTGCTTGTTTTAAGGAAAAACTCACTTAATTTTGACTCTTTTTTTTTTTTTGAAAACAAGACTACTTTTTGCTTGTCTAGACAATGTTTCTTGATTAAAGAATTAGAGTCAACTGGTGCTGATTTCCAACATTCTTCAAAATATCTTTTTTTTTTTTTTTTTAACAGAACTCAAAGCTTTACACTGCATAAAAATGCCTTTCTTGGAGTTTTTTTGTCTTGTTTCTAGTCCAAATATCTAAAATTACTTAAATCAAAAAGCATTTTCTTGAGTAGACATGCAAAAATATATAGTTTTGTTCTCAGAAATGATGTTAAAATTAAAAGTTTTTCCTTTAGGCAATAAAATAATCTGCCAACAGTCTCAGAAACATAATAAAGCATAAAAATGCTGGTTTTAAGGAGAAACTCACTTCATTTTGACTCATTATTTCTGAAAACAAAACAACACTGCCCTGTCTAGACAATGCTTCCTGATTTAAAAACTTAAATATTTAAACAAGACACAAGACAAAAACACAACTTAAGAAAAGCTTTATGAGTTCTGTTGAACACAAAAGAAGATAACTTGAAGAATGTTAGAAATCAGCACCTATTGACTACCATATATTTTTGTATGAGAGTCAATGGGTGCTGATTTCCAACAATCTTCAAAGTATCTTCTTTTTTGTTATTGTTCAACAGAACTCTTAAAGCTTTACACTGCATAAAAAGATTTTTTTTTGTCTTGTTTCAAGTTTAAATATCTTACATTTCTTAAATCAAGACACATTTTCTAGAGTAGACAAAAAATATAGTCTTGTTTTCAGAAATAATAAGTTAAAATGAGTCTTTTCTAAAAATATTTAAAATAATCTGCCAATGCATAGAGTAAAATAAACTTATTTCAAAAGCAAAAACATTTATTTTACTCACATCACTGGCAGATTATTGTGCTTGTTTTAATAAAAAAAAACTCACTTCATTTTGACTCATTTCTGAAGCCAAAACTACATTGACTGCTTGTCCAAAAAATGCTTCCTGATATAAGAACTCAGATACTTATAGAAGAAACAAAGCAAAAACACAACGTAAGAAAAGATTTGAGCTCTGTTGAACACAAAAGAAAATGTTTTATAGAATGTTGGAAAGTTTAATGTTGTAAACAAGCATTAACTCATACAAAAAATATACTATGGGAGTCAATGGGTGCTGATTTCCAACATTCTTCAAAATATCTTCTTTTTTGTGTTCAACAGAACTCAAAGCTTTACAATGCAAAAAATGCCTTTCTAACTTTTCAATGCTTCAATGCTTTCTTACAAGTTCAAATATCTAACATTTCTTAAATCAAGAAGCATTTTTTAGAGTATACAAGCAAAAAAGTTAAGCAATTAAAGCAATTAAAATAATCTGCCAATGCATTGAGTAAAATAAACTTATTTCAAAGCAAAAACAAGATTATTTTACTTTCATCACTGGCAGATTATTGTGCTTTTTTCTGAGTAAAATAATCTTGTTTTTGCATTGAAAAAAGTACATTTTACTTACTCTAGAGCAGATTATTGTGCGTGTTTTAAAGAGAAACTCACTTCATTTTGACTCATTATTTCTGAAGGCAAAACAACATAGTCTGCTAGTCCAGAAATGATTCTTCATTTGAGAACGTTTAAATATTTAAACTAGAAACAAGTGAAAAACCTAAAGTAAGAAAAGCTCTGTTGAACACAAAAGAAGATATTTTGAAGAATGTTGGAAAGGTTAATGTCGCAAACCAGCATTAACTCATACAAAATATAAACTATGGGAGTCAAGGGGTTTTCAAAATATCTTCTTCAGTCTTAAGAAAACAAAGTAAAAAAAAAAAGAGTATTCTGCAATATAGAAGCACTTCAGTTTGAGTAAATCTTCATTTCTGTGTGAACGAGCCCTTTAACTAATGTTAACAAGACCGTACAGTAAAGTGTCACCAAAATCGACAGACATTCAGTAAAAGCAGTATTTTAGACTCGAACCCTCCTCCTCCTCCTCAGCGTGTCTATAAGCTGCTGTCCTGCAGAAGCGGTTCGATGTCCTCGTCGCTGGCAGGAAGTGACCCGCCAGCCAGGATGCTGCTCATGGGCTCCGTCACTACGCACGTGCTGCTGCTGCTGCAGGTCTTCACGAGTGGAGCGGGTTGTGAAGGGATGAACACGGCCACCAGCAGCGCCAACACAACCGTACACGCACCGAACACAAACGGCGGACCCGGAACTACAGACTTCTGCAACACACAAATCAGTACACTCAACACATTACACACTGTTAATGAACGCTCCAGCATAGTGAAACTGTACCATGGTATACTATAGTGTTTACTGCAATTAGAGAAAACTACAGTATCGGGTCATTTGTTTAGTAACTATTGCTGTTGTGTTACCATAGCAACAGTGGAAGGACCACAACAGATCAATTACTGTAGTTATCGTGTTACCATAGCAACTGTAGAATCACCACAACAGATCAATTATTAAAGCCATAGCAACTGTGGAATAACAACAGATCAACAGTTGTCATGTTACCATAGCAACTGTAGGATCACAACAACTGATCAATTACTAAAGCTGTTGTGTTACCTTAGCAACTGTGGAATCACCACAACAGATCAATTACTATAGTTGATGTTACCATAGCAACTGTAGTATCACAATAACAGATCAATTACTACAGTTGTTGTGTTACCTTAGCAACTGTGGAATCACCCCAACAGATCAATTACTATAGTTGTTGTGTTACCATAGCAACAGTGGAATCACCACAATAGATCAGTTACTATAGTTGTCATGTTACCATAGCAACTGTGGAATCACCACAACAGATCAATTACTATAGTTGTTGTGTTACCATAGCAACAGTGGAATCACCACAATAGATCAGTTACTATAGCTGTCATGTTACCATAGCAACAGTGGAATCACTACAACAGATCAATTACTCTAGTTGTTGTGTTACCATAGCAACAGTGGAATCACCACAACAGATCAATTACTACAGTTGTTGTGTTACCATAGCAACCGTGGAATCACCACAACAGAATAATACAAGCACTTTCCTATAGTTTGGTTCAGAAACACTACAGTATTACTAAAAATTACTATTGTATTTTTTTTTTATTTGGAAAAATATATGATGATACAGAAAATGTTATTTTGTGTTAAGATTTACTTTTTAAGGTGTTATTTCAAGCACTAAAAATCATGAACTACAAGAGTTCTCCCCTTTAATTCATTTATTATAATAAACAACCTGGTCTGTTGAAAGTTTATAAGTTACCTTTAAAAATCAATGAATGTCTCAGTGGATTAAATGAGTGTAATAATTATCTGACCTGTTTAGTGTCGGGTGTGACCGCAGAATTCGACTGAACGGTACTTATGTCATTCAGCTCCACGTTAAAGAGGAAGAATATGAATCCAAAGAGAAAGGGGCCGAGTCCATTACACAGACCCCGAATCCCAGTGATGATCCCCTGAACGGCTCCTAAAACACAAACACAGTCAAAACACTGCTATACTGGAGATATATATATATATATATGATACAAATTATACATAAATTGAAATATTCTTTATATGTGTGTGTACCACATATACTTAATAAAATAATACACACACATATCTTATGTCAAAACAAACTTTGATTTAAGATGTGATCTTTGTGTATGAGTAATCTTTGGTCACCACTAATTACTATACAAAAATAAATCCTTAAAATGATAAATCACAATGTGGATGTGGACAGCATCTTGGATAAGGCTCAGTTTTCACAGAACACAAAGGCATATCAGTGTAAGCGAATGGAAAAAGTGTAGAGATAAAGATGTTTAGCCGTCTCTAGCTCAGTGTGTATGTGGTAACAGTGTGCTGCTTTATCAGTGTTTATTCTGTTACCCTGCTGGTCACGGTCGGTACAGCGGGACACCAGTGCACTGATTGCAGGGAATGTAATGCTGGACAGGGCAGCGACGGCTCCGGCAGCCCACATCATCCTACAAACACAAAACACTGCACTCAATATAAACCCTGAACACACTAAATAACCCTTTCAAGCTGCAGATCTTAATACTCTAGCTCTGTGGTTCTCAAACTGGGGGTCGCGAGAGTGATTTAAAAATTGTGTAATTTTCAGTGATTATAATATATGTTTTTCAGTAGCTAATATTTTTCGATTTGTTTAAAGATGTTACTAAAGTTAGTATTGTTTTGAAAGGTGAATGGAACATCATAACTGTGCAGCGAATCACTCGCTGGTTATCAATACAGCATGCATCTGGATATGAAAACCGTAACTGCAGAGATTAATAAATTTATAATTCGCAAATCTAAAAATGTTGAGGAAACTGTGGACAGTTGGTAATCAGAACAGTCTACTTTGACTAAATCCATAAAGTATTGACACATTGAGGCAGAATGCATCTTCGCACTTGAAACGCAGCGCTCAGGAACAGTTTAAACAGTGTCATGTCAACTTGCTCCAGTAAACAAAGTCCGCAACGCTTGCCCGCCTTCGTGCTCTACTTATTGGCCCACAGCTCTAAAACTGAACGTGAATGGATTGGTTAAAATCAGCTGTCAATCACTCAGTCAACGCCTTCTGCATTCAGACGACAGGGAGAGCTGAGCTACAACCGTGAAAATGTAACGCGCTGAAGATGAGAATATGAAAACAACACAGACAGATTTTGTCTTAGAAGCCACCAAAATCTACAAATAATGGCACATCTGATTAACGTGACTGATCATGTGCTGAATGTTAATCCACCATCTACACTTTTCCAAGAGTGGATAAAAGACTTCCATTGGCTTCAAGTCTGCCATGAAAATAAAGCATTCACTTTAAAGGTCTGTGGGATGGAATTTTCAGGAACTGTTTGCCATATCTACACATTTAAGCACGAGAGGTTCTGTTTAATCCTTCATTTAATCGCCAGATGCTGTCAGCCGTGCAAGTGGCAGCTATATGTACAATATCAGA
Organism: Danio rerio; assembly: GCF_052040795.2. Taxonomy (NCBI): domain Eukaryota; kingdom Metazoa; phylum Chordata; class Actinopteri; order Cypriniformes; family Danionidae; genus Danio; species Danio rerio. Next base: position 1,038,144 of record NC_141028.1, read on the forward strand.
CAGCACCCCTGAGAACAGTTATCGTTAACAGATTCATTCATGTCAAGCAGTGTGTGCAGGGCCGGTGAGCGCTCCGTGTATCTTTTGGTCACTCAATTATGTTATAAAAATGTATTTTCTTGTGATAACGGGATTTCGTTGAGACATATTTTCCTCACGCATGTATTTATATATATATATATATATATATATATTTTTTTTTTTTTTTTTGCTTGTTAGTTTTGATTAGTGATGAATTTCAAAGACAATAAATAGGTTTATAAAACTTGGTGGGTGCGCCAAAATTTTTTTTAAGTTAGGAACATCTGTGCTACCAAGCAAAAATGTTAATTTCGAGCCCTGTAATGTATAGTAAATATAGTTTAAATATTGTGAACAGCTTAAAATAAGTTATTTTTGTTGTTTGTATATGCTTTGGTAATAGGGGGTCACGAGTTCTTGATGATCTTACATTGGGGGTCACTGGCTTAAAAGTCTGAGAACCACTGCTCTAGCTCAGGGATTCCCAAACTTTTTTATTCCAAGACCCACCTAGGCAAGTAATTCAATCTCAAGACCCAGCATAATATTTAAATATTGAAAAATGAGTAAAAAAAATTATCCATTCAAAGCAGTCAAAAATATATGGTGTGTGGCTTTTTTGGATTTTGGGATTTGATATGCACAAAATGAGGCTTGAAGTGCTTTTTGTGGGATGCTGGCTGTAACTCATTTTTTTTGTTGAAAAAAAACTCTTCTGTTTTTAGAAGAGAATATGATCAACCTTTGATCAAGCCCCTGGATTATGATCAAGCCCTGTCCCATCGCAGTAAACTCCACTGCTGGTGTAGTCATAAGAAACTAAGCAGCTTTTTGATCGACTACTACAAGCTGGGAAACGTCAGATAAATATGCCAATGCAATTAACATTAATGCTGAATAGATCTAATATTTACACATTTGCTTGAGGAAGGAATGATGGGGGTAGTTACATTACTATTAATATTTTCCATAACATCTATGCCCTTCCATAACATTAGCTGACGTTAAAACCAACAGATAGCACTATAGCTATTTATTGATTTGCAATCTGTCAACGTTGGGATGTTAAAATATGGGACAACAAATAGCTTCAAATGATAGAATACATAGCAAACATTAGAAAATATTAACTATAAAATAAAAGGTTTAGACTAATAAAATCAATGGCCTATCCAGAAATTAAATAAAGCTATAAAATCTACTTCACTTTGATTGTATTTGCATATTGATTAAAGTTACTGTAGTTATTTAGTGAAGATCAGGAAATGAATCTCTCATTGTGTTTTGCTTGATATCAGAGGTGTTCATGTAAGAATGCACAGATCTATAATGAAGCATTCCACTACTTTAGTAACTGTTTGTGCTCATTTAAGAGAAAATTAGTAGTGTTTAAAATAAAACACGCAGGACGGAGCAAAAAATGTAAAAAAAAAAAAAAACGGAAAAATAAGCACTTTCCCGACGGTCCCTTACTGACAGCAGCGCTCAGCGCGAGCTCTACCAGCTGAACACAGATTGCGAGGGCTCAAACTGAGCAGTGCTCATAATGTCGAGGGAAAAAAAAGAAAAAGACAGCTGTGAAACATAACCAGCTTTGTCTTTTTTTTAGGAAACATACTTTAGATCTTTTTAGGGTAAGAGGTTTTTGAGTTATTGCCGTCTATTGTACTGGTTTTGATTCACCACGATGTAAATATAGCTGTAGCTATGTGACGTTGCGGGACCCACCTTTGTTCACTGTGCGACCCACTAGGTCGTGACCCACAGCTTGAGAACCCCTACTCTAGCTGACCCCTCTGCGTGAGTTTCTTTATGGTGTTCATTATTTAGAAAGCTTCTCTTTAAAGTTGTAATAGTGCCGCATCAATATTGTCACATGACAACCCAACTGATTCATGCACATATCGATTTTTGTTTCGTTTTTTCCCCCTTTTCTGCAAATATTGACAAATATCTATATAGATTATTCCAATTTTCAAATACATGTAAGAACATGTATCTGGTCATTAAACATGGCACAAATGCAATAATATGATTGCAAAAATGCTGTATAATTTAAAATGCGATTGCTTTGTCCTCACCATGGCTCAGAGCCGAAGCCGTACCAGGCCAGCTGGAACAGCTGAAAGCCCAAACCCAGCAGAACTGTGCTTTTATTACCAATCTTCTTCATCAGAACGCTTAAAAGAAGAGTCTGCAAAAACAACCCATCATTAAATACAGAAAAACAGCTTATGTTAACATTAACTTACATTGATATTAATAAATGACCACAAACTGAAGCTGAAGGCCTGTACCTGCGCTCCGATAGACAGGATTCCCACCATCGCAATAAAGCCTGCAATCGCTGCTGATGAGAAATTAATGACCTGAAGCAGAAGAACAGATTATAATGTGCGAGTCAGACAGAGCATCAGCAGCACTGAAAAAAATAAGAAAATCAAAAGCTTTTGTCTTGTTTTTAGTCCAAATATTTAAAAATCCTTAAATCAAGAAGCATTTTTTAGACAATTAAAGAAATAAAGTTTTGTTTTAAGAAATAACGAGTCAAAATGAAGTGAGATTTTCCTTTAAAATCAGCAAAATAATCTGCCAATGGTGCAGACAAAATAAACTCATGTAAAAATGAAAACAAGAGCTTTGTTTCTCTACAACGTCCTTCAATAGAGACTGATTTAAGCAGCTTTGGCAGTAATAAACAGGAAAACAACAGCAACAAAAAACAGAATCAAAGTTAGGGTTAGAATATTCATTGAATATCAAATCAAAACCAAATCTAATTTATCTATAAAGCACACTGGACTATATAAACATATTCTAACAGTGTCAAAAAAATTCAATCATGTCTAAAATAACACGGTATAGTCTTCATATTATTATATAAATAAATGTAATGACTCTTCATTAAAGCTTGAAACTTCATAACTCATTCATTCTTTTTATTCAGCTTAGTCCCTTTATTGAATAATGTTTATTACTATAGATATGTTGTACCACAGCAACAACATAATTACTACGACAGTTTAACTCATGTAATTATCTATAATACGCTTCCAAACACTAGAGTATTTACTGTAGTATTTTTATGTAACGTGATGGCTTATACAGTATCTGCCGCATTGATGACAGGCAAATATATTTTAGCGGTGTAGAAAACTCACTCCTCTTCATGATATAAGGATCATGCCTAGCATATGAGGTTATTTTCTATTTAAATCTCCTTTGAAATATGGTATAAATCAATTAAATACAGACTTTCCTCTATGTCCCTCATTCAGTTTTATACTTCCTGCTCTTCATCTGAATTTCGCACGTCATCAGAACCACATGACTGAAAACAACCTATAACACAGTTATTTGTTTTGTAGACAATCCAAACTAATATTGCTGAAGGGGTTAATAATATTGACCTTAAAATGGCTTTAAAAAAATTAAAAACTGCTTTTATTTTAGCCGAAATAAAACAAATCAGACTTTCTCCAGAAAAACAAATATTAGAGGAAATACTGTAAACAACTCCTGAATCTGGTGAACATATTTGGAAGAAGAAAATAAAAGGGCTATATAGGTGTATTGTGTACATCATACACACACTCATTAAAAACCCTCACCTGTCCTAGATAGAGGAAAAAGCTGGAGTACTGTCCGGCCTCTGGGAGATACGACAGCAACACTGTGACACAGATCAGCAGCACTGTGGAGTCTTTCCCCACCTTCCTCAGAGACTGAAACACACACATTTGATCTTTTTTATTTGTTATCACAACTACTTTAGAACTTTTTGTCTTATCAGTGTCCACAGAGTCTATAATCCCGTTTCTTCCATGCAATCAAAAGAACGAGAATACTGCAAAATCGCAGAAATGTAAGGCTCTGCCATCTTGGTTTCTGTCTGCTCCCACAAGGAGCTCATCCTGTGAGGAATGCAAGGTGGCAACATTCACTTTAATTCAGCAATTAAGCTTTTCTAAACTAATTAATTAAACTACAATGTAATTAACATTTAGGGCCGGACGATATGGCAAAAATGTATATCATGACATATTTCGTAATTTCAGTCGATGCAATATAATTCCGATATCGATAAGGACAATATTAAAAAGACAGGAAACAACTGCCAAGAACGCATACAATAGATGTCTGTACCTACAAATGTCGGCAAAAGTCTATAATGACATCCAGGCTCTTATAACCTTTTTTTTAAATAAAAAAAGTGCAAAAAAAAATTAATGTTAACTTTTTATTTGTATTTAGCCTTTACAAACAGATGAGTTTATTCATAGTTCTGGTTGCTTTTCATCTTGAACGTCCTTTTAGGGTTCTATCTGTCTATTTATTAGAGGTGCGAACCTATACTGGTCTCACGGTTCGGTTGTGATTATCATGCCTTCGATTCGGTTCAATTCGATATCTCAGTGCATTGACGATGCTTTCCATATACAGTGTTATATTTTAGGGGGAAGACTATAACAAAGCTGTCTGTATAAACACACAGACACACAGCACCACACTGTCTCTGTATATTTGTTGGTGTACTGTCCTTTTAATAACATTGTGTGAGACATATTTTATATTAGAATATAAGGGCTCTTAATTCTTATTGTTTTATTATTATTTTATTAAATAACTAAATGTTTTTAATTATTTACTTTTTATTTGTGTTAATAATTAATACAATTACTACATTTTATTTTTATTTATTAATTACTTTTTATATGTTTATTTGTTGTTGTTATTTTTAATATGAATAATTTATTCAATCCTTCATTTTTTTTCCCTTCAGCTTAGTCCTTTTATTTATCAGGGATCGCCACAGTGGAATGAACCGCCAACTATTCCAGCATATTTTTCATGCAGCGGATACCCTTCCAGCCGCAACCCAGCACTTGGAAACACCCATATACACATTTACACACTCACTCAAACACTCAGGCCAATTTAGTTCATCAACTAGCTGAAACTCACAGCGAAGGGATCGGCCTGCTCCCAGGAGATGGGAAAACCCCATGATGAGAGTCTCATTTTATCGGGCAGAGATTCGGGAACCACCAGCAGGACGAACAGAATATCCAGCACTGCGATGATGGTGGCCAAGAGAACCACCAGACTGTCTCCATAGTGGATGGACAGAAACGCTCCGATCGCTGGACTCGTCACCAGACTCGCCGCAAACGTCGCAGACACCTGAGAACATACAAAACACATTCATTAATATAATATTAGTCATTGCTGGAATCAGTCTGGACTGTAAAACGTGCAGGTTACTTTGTCTGAAATGTAACGTAAGAATTCAATAAGCACTTGAATTCATTCATTTTCCTCCGGCTTAGTCAATAATTCATCATTCAGCACACGTTTTACATAGCGGATACCATTCCAGCTGCAACCCAGTACTGGGAAACATCCATACACACACACACTCGTACACTACGGCCAATTTAGTTCATCAATTCCCCTATAGCGCATGTGTTTGGACTGTGGGGGAAACCGGAGCACCCGGAGGTAACCCAAGCCAACACAGGGAGAACATGCAAACTCCACACAGAAATGCCAACCGACCCAGCCGGGACTCGAACCAGCGACCTTCTTGTAATTTAATTACTTGGCAAGTTTTTTTTACTTAACATGCTCAATTTTAACATTATATGCATAAAAACATATCTGATAACATACATGGGTATAAACATCTTATTTAATTGTTTCTTAAGCAATAGTCTGCATATTGTCATACAAAACTAACCTTATCAAAAATCTGGTTATTATGCAACACTTGATATTTCATAACGTATATAGTCATAAATTGTAATAACATTCAAATTTAAACATAAAAACGCACGTCTGTTTATTGGCCAGGTACAGTCATTATGTCTAAAATCATCAACTCATAACTCTATAGAAGTGGTCAAGGTGTAGTGTGAGCGTGGGTCTCACCAGTCCATACGCTGTGCTTCTTTCATGCTCTTCTGTAATATCAGCCACATACGCAAATATCACAGAAAACGTCACAGAGAAGAGTCCAGAGACTGACATCAGTGCGAAAAACCACCTGAAACACACATATACACACACACACACACACACACACACACACACACACACACACACACACACACACACACACACACACACACACACACACACACACACACACACACACACACACACACACACGTCACTTATGCATTTATACATGTTGCGTTAACCAAAGAAAAAATACTTCAACAACAGAAACATCCTGAAGTTTATCCAAGCAAGTACCTTTACTTTACTTACTAGGTTATAAAGGAGGGATGTCTAGATTGATTGATTGATTTTATTTTGACAATTTTACCAAAAATGTATAAACAAGTCCAGTTAGAATAATTCATACATATTTTAAAAACTGACGAGGATAAAATAAGCAAAAAAGCCACAGGCTTATTGCCATTGTGGTCCTCGATATTCTTAAAAAAATGGACGAGCAACAGCTCAGCAACTCGGCACAACAAAAAACTTCAACTGTAAAACAACCATTTTTTAATTTCCCTTCTAAAAACACTCTCAATTTGAATCTCTTTAAATTGGTGGGCAAAATATTACAAGCAGAGCAGAGCTCGCACACAAAAAAGAATTTCTACCTGATTCACTCTTGAATCTATATGGGTAAATATCCCTGCTGCGTGCTCTCGTAGAATGACTGTGCACCTCGCTGACTAAAACATATTAATTAAGAAAATATTTTGAAACCGTTTTCTTTAAAATCTTAAAAACCATCACTAATTTTAAAAACTTTACCCTCTTCTCAACTTTTAAAAAATTACTTTAACTATAATGTTCCTTATTTAAATGTGTCTGATCACATGCACAGAAAATGGACCCGATCATGTGATTTTAGATTCTAGTGGAATCGCACGTTACCTCCTGATTAGGACTCAAATATATATATATATATATATATATATATATATATATATATATATATATATATATATATATATATATATATATATATATATATATATATATATATACATATATATATCTCATCTGCGTTAACGTGATACGTTAACACAAGACCCTTATTGCGCGATAAAAAAAAAATGGCTGTTAATCTATTCTCAAAATTGGGTTATAATAATAATAATAATAATAATAATAATAATAATTTTTATTTATATAGCGCCTTTCCAGACCACAAGGACACTTTACAAGGAATGTGACAAAAAGATAAACAAACATACATGAAGTCAAATATAGCAAACTGGAATTACACAAACAAGACCTAAGAGACATAGAGCAGAGGGGAGGTGGATCAGTTTAAGTGGTCAGTTTGGCAGATCAGAAGCAAAGCATTCAGAAAATAAGTGAATCTTAAGTAAGGATTTGAATTCAGAGATATTATTAGCAGAGCGGATTGAGCGTGGTAGAGCGTTCCAGAGTTTGGGTGCAATAACACTAAATGATCGGTTTCCTCCGGGTGCTCCGGTTTCCCCCACAGTCCAAACACATGCGGTACAGGTGAATTGAGTAGGCTAAATTGTCCGTAGTGTATGAGTGTGTGTGAATGTGTGTATGGATGTTTCCCAGAGATGGGTTGCGGCTGGAAGGGCATCCGCTGCGTAAAAACTTGCTGGATAAGTTGTCGGTTCATTCCGCTGTGGCGACCCCGGATTAATAAAGGGACTAAGCCGACAAGAGAATGAATGAATACTAAACGTTTTCTACATAATATACATCTATAATTTTCTAATTAAATATTCAGTTATGACAATAATGTGGAAACAGGAGCATTTTCTTAATGTAATTTGAGGTTTAGGAATTGTTTTCGATTCCTTGAAAGGCAAAGTAAAGCAGAGAAGCATAGCCGACCTCCAGTGGATTATAGAGAGCTTCATCTCTCATGCAGAACGACTGAACACTCAGCTGAGAGTCATGTGATGCTCACACACACACACACACACACACACACACACACACACACACACAGACACACACACACACACACAGACACACACACACACACACACACACACACACACACACACACACACACACACATACAGGCATACATGGTTTATGAGGTCAATGTGACTTTTTGGTGGTTTACGGGGACATGCCTTTGCCAACATCCTACGAACATAAAACTTGTGCCAAAAATTTTAATTTGAGCTACAAAAGGCAAACAACGCTTAAAAATAGCAATTTTTGTTTCACAACACACTCAAATTAACTTTGTGACATTTCACAGGCTTATGGGGCCAGACAAAATCATGGTTTACAAGGTCTGTTTACATGTTACACACAAACCTAGCCCCTTCATGGTTTAAGAGGACTGATTAACACATTTTACATATCACACTATTCTGCTATTGCAGTAAGGGTGACAACAGAACAGACTCTGGCTTTCCTCAGCTAGACCCCTGCTAAACCCATCTCAGTTGCTAAGGTTCTGCCTGTCACTTCTTAAATGACAAAACCTATTTTGCTTATAATACACTTTTGATTTAACAATTCTGTAGGCTTATTGTGTTGTATCAGTTAAACAATCTGTTTAATGTACTGTTGAACAATAACCTGAAAAAGACAGCATTTTACCATTAAAGTATGAAAAGTTAATTGTTTAAGGGCCTTTGCTCTTATTTTATAGGACAGTAGATATTTTGAAAGGCAACTTCAGATAAAAAAAAGAACATAATTGGCAAAGAACCTTCAACCATGAACAACCAGAAGCACAACTGTACGATAACATGTTCATTATTTTATTCTTTCACTTGGCCAGAGCACAAATGTTCCCCTCTGTGAACTCTGTGTGGAGTTTGCATGTTCTTTGTGTTGGAGTGGGTTTCCTCCGGGTGCTCCGGTTTCCCCCACAGTCCAAAGACAAGCGGTACAGGGGATTGAATACACTAAATTGTCCGTAGTGTGTGTGAATGAGTGTGTATGGGTGTTTTCCAGTGATGGGTTGCAGCTGGAAGAACAACCGCAAGGTAAAACATTCTGGATAAGTTGGTGGTTCATTTCACTGTGGAAACCCCTGATAAATAAAGGGGTTAAGCCGAAAAGAAAATGAATGAATGAATGATTACAGCTTATAAACAAACTAATGGTATTTTAAAATTTAATTAAGTCGTTCAACAGATTATTCTTTTTCAAATTTAAATATTTATACTAGAACACAACATGGTAGTGCACTAGAATACTGTCAAATACAAAACATTGCCACTCAATGACAGAAATTAAAAAAAACTTTTTTTATTTTATTTTTGAAGTCCAGGAAAACAGCAGGGGAATTAAACATGTATATACATTTTATTATGAAATGCATCAACTATTATCGCTCTGACAAGAACAAAAAATAGATGGATAAAAATAAATAAAAAGATAGATAAAAAGAAAAAAAGATAAAACTAGACATAAAAGTTTGATTCCACAAATTGAATGATACATACAGAATTATATGAACACAAAACAGATTAAAAACTAAATTTCGTAATGTGACAGTAATATAATATGTTATAATGTGACTAATTAATATCATACACTTTTTCACTTTTTTGTCACAGTGACAATATTTGACCATTTTCAAACATGTAAATAAAAAACAAAAAACATGTCTTTTTGCTACTCAACACTGTTGTAAATGTTCAGTCTGAGGGACTGCATTTGTGGGTTATGTATTTTTGTGTGATGGGTATTGCCCAGGCTCATGAAGCAGACGTGGACCTGGACTGTGGAGCAGTACCAGACTGTGGAGTAGTGGCAGACATGGGTTGAGAAGCAGAGGCAAACTGTAGAGCAATGTAGAGACTGCCCTGAGTGATGATGGACTGTGAAGCACTGGCATGGAACAGAAGTGGCCCTGGGCCATGTTTTTTTTTTTTTTAATTTACATGTTTGAAAATGGTTAAATATTGTCACTCTGTGACAAGGAAAAAAAATGAAAATGTGTATAATAATAATCAGTCTTTTGAACTCATTACAGCCTTCACGTCTGCTTTTGTCCATGGTCTTCTCATGTAGGTTGTTCTGCCAGTGCTAGAGCCTGAAAGCAAACAAGATGATTAACTGTTAGCATCACTGACTTTTAATAGATCATATCAACTGTTCATCAATATCGTTTAAAAGTCTCTTTCTTGGAAAAAAGGTTAATCCTTAGGTGTGCACTTACACCATGGTTATACATCACACAACTACATGATTTAACAGCAACATATGCGAGTATAACTTTCAGTAGCTGCTTTGAATCATTGTGGACTATTGAAAGTGATATGACCTTTCCATGTAAAGACTTTTCTTAATTTTAAAAAAAGGCAATCAATAATTTCATAATATTCCCTATTATATTTTTCCCCTGGAGAAAGTCTTCCGTTTTTTAGTTTAGCTGAATAATAAAAAGGTTAAAACTGCAAAGGTCAATATTATGAGCACAAAAATTAAAATAAAAATATATAAAATTATAAAAATGAAAATTTATTTTTTGATTTTTTTGTCAGCCAGATATCGCAGAGCTCTATTTAAAAATGGCCAGATACAAAAGAGAAAGTGATAAATGGAAGATATTGACGAGAAATGTAGCATAGGAAAAAGCATTTGTGCATTTGCGCTACAAGCACTGCGATAGAAAGTCTGAACGTGTATTGAGTGCTGCTGGAAACATTGCAACTCCAACTAGGTCTGCTTAATCCAGACAATGTGTCAGCATGTTAGCTTTTCTGTCAAATAATTTAAAATATGAACCAAAAACCGTGGAGAGTTAGTAGCCTACGCTGTTTTTTCCTCAACATCTCACTTATATTGTTATCAATAGGCTAATATTTTTTGTTCTTCTTCTTATTATTATTAAGAATTTACTATTATTATTATTATAATATTATATAATATATAATATAATATTATTATTATTAGTTACTATTTATATTATCACTGATACTGAAAAGTGTTATTTAGGCTATTTGTGAAGTTCTTAAAAATGTAACATTTAATTATTATACAGGAGGGGGGAACCAGTGAATATTGTCCTCACCACTTAAAAAAATGTGTAAATAAAAACAAAAAAACAAAAACTAAAAATAAAGGATAAAAGGAAAAGCATGCTCTTCATCATTTTTCATAATCTGATTTGTACATGCTGCTGTGTGTGCACTTAGCCTAGACGAGCAGAGTACACACATCTAAAGTTATCTTACTGTGAGCGTTTTAATGGTCAAATAAGTGTCAAAATGCTGTGTTCAGTGATAATTTATTCATTTATAAGATGCTTAAAGCACAGTTTGTTTCATATTTTTATTCTATTGTACATCTTTCCCTTTGCTCATTTACAAGGAGGAAAATAACTGCATATATACAGTTGAAATCCGCATTATTAGCCTTCCTGAATTATTAGCAACCATTTTCCACCAATTTCTGTTTAATGGAAAGAAGATTTTTTTTCAACCCATTTCTAAACATAATAGTTTTAATAACTAATTTTTTATAACTGATTTCATTCATCTTTGTTATGATGACAGCACATATTTTACTATATATTTTTCAAAGTACAAGCATTCAGATTAAAGTACGATTCAAAGGCTTAATTAGGATAATTGGGCAAGTCATTAATATTGACCTTAAAATAGGTTTCAAAATATTTAAACCTGCTTTTATTCTAGCCAAAATAAAACAAATAAGACTTTCTCCAGAAGAAAAAAAATATTATAGAAAATACTGTAAAAAATCCTGAATTTGTTAAACATCCTTTTGGAAATATTTATTAAAAAAAATAAAAATAAAAAATTCACAGGAGCGCTAATAATTTTGACTTCAGCTGAAAAATCGTTTTGAATAATCTTGTTTGCAATTATGACAAAAATAATCGTGATTATGATTTTTCCCATAATAGAGCAGCCCTAACTGTATGTGTAATGTAGCCTACAGTAGATTATGTGATGTGATCAATTAAAAAATACTTTTTCTTTTTTTCTTAGTAATAAACATGCTTTTACACTATACTGTATGCTTTAGAAAAGATACAATAGATGGTGAGAAGTATAGCCCCAGGCTGCAAAAATTAAACAAATATAAGAATGAAGTTGTTTAGCCTTTATAGCGCCCTATTAAATTGTGTTGGGGTAAAAAGAATGTTTACATTTCTTTGACTATCATGGCGATGTTATTACCTCAAATCTTAAACGTGCGCACATTGCAAGAAATGAAAATCGCGTCACAGCACACACTACAAAATATTAAGGTTATCGAGTCAATGAAACACATCACCTGATTGCAGTATAACTTGCTTTATCAATAATTATTATTATTTATTATAGGCCAGGTTACAAATATTTGAAAATCTGTCACTACATGCCAAACACTCAAAATAGCTTCCCTTCTGCATAGCTATTAGTGGCAGTTATGAATTAAATAAATGGGCATATCGGCACGTAAGGTGAGTCGCCTTGATTTATCGTCTGTTTATTTTTCTCTGTTCATTTCTTTCACATGCATGCAGAGTGAACAGTCTGTGCTGTTTCTGCTTGTTTAATAGAGCGCCTCCTCTTATAGCCGCCCTATTTCGGTATAAAGGACAAAAAAATTTTTTTATACTGTATGCTATTCTATCCCCTATATTAAACACAGCAAATGTATAATTAAATATTAGAAACATAAATATTTTAAGTTTCTAAAAGCACATTTTAATGTTTAAGCATTGTTTATTGGCCGTCGGCGTCGATGATGTGCACCTCTCAAAAAATGTAACTACAAGTCGCAACGACACAGAGCGCAAGGTCGTGATTTTTTTGATGGTCGTGACTGGTCGGCTTGGCAGCGCTGACGAGTCTGGGGGCAGGACCAAGAGCCGTGCGAGTGGCGCGAGCCCAATAGAGCGATTGTTTACAAGTGTGGAGTCCCGTGAAGGAGCTCTGGATAGAAAGTTTTGTTTTGTGTTTATCTCATAGTTAAAGTTTTTCCACGTCCGCCGGTTCCAGCCTCAAAATGAGCGAGTTTGAGTCACTTGTATGTTCAGGAAGCGTTTAGAAAAAACAAAACAACAGCGAAGAAACTCAACACAGAGGAACATTAACACCTCACTGCCAACTAGCGTTTCGAAAGTGTTAATGCAGACCAACAGAGACATTGCGCAGAAGTAAAATAAACAGCTACGCGCGTTGCATGTGCCGTGGGTTACGCCGATCATAACGCAGAAGTATAAACCAGGCTCTATAAACTTTAATTTCATAAGTGCATACAATATAATATTAATAATAATAAGACAATTAGCATGTTTATCAGGGTAGACGACATGCAGTGAGTGGATAATTCCATATGTGCAATATGTACATTTAAATCTCTCCATTTTGCTGTAATGGCTGTGCTGTGTTTGACTGGCAATAGCTTTTAGATTATAACCCGCGACCCACTTATTAATATGCAGCCTTTTTTTGATTACATGGGGCCAGTTGCACCAGCAGTGTGTAAGTTAAAATGAAGCCTAGTTGTGACTTAAAGGGACACTAATTTACAATGTACGCACTACTAAATATTTCTGTGTTGCACCATTTCACTTAGTTTAAACCTAACGCTGTGTTCCAACTAAAAATTTACTGCAGCCTCCCCCCATGTATAATGGTAGAAAAGAGATGACGGTGAGATTAGTTTACATCGAGGAGCTTGTGATGATCTCCCTCTATTCACAGCCTTATTTTCTTCCTAAATCTCGCATTTCTTTCGGTTTGTGAATGAAGAGTTTAATTTTGTTTCAAGGAATGTTTTGTGTTAACATACATTTCTTTATGACTGGGTTTTTCTCCCTGCTTTTTTTTCTTTAACGTGTAGAATATTTAAAAAATCAAGTTTTATGTTTTGATAACTTTGTGTAATTTGTGTGCATTCACAGCAAATTTTCAAAGAACAGTTATATGTAGATGCATTAGTTGCAGAATTCTAAATCAGTTTAACGATTGAAACACTTTTTATTTGATATTAGGTGATTTAATGCAACTACGTATGACTTTACGGAGAGCTTATGACCTTACTAACTACGGTTTGCCTTAAGAGCATGTGGTGCAACCGAAGTAAAAACAACTTTAGTTATAAACATGCCAGTAGTTATTATTATTATTATTATTATTATTATTACTACTACTATTATTATTAGGCAATTTTCTGAAGCAACCCCTGTAACCAATTTAGTGCTTTTGGGTTGTTGTTGTTTTCGGTTAAAGCGCAATGCCCCATTAACACCTCAGAAAGGCTGCTTCATTAATAGCCAAACATTTTGTTTGAGATGAGGGCAGGGGTATATCTTGAGTATATTTCACAAGCAAGGTTGACACAAAATCCCCGGTTATATACCTTTTACCTATAGGCCAACTTCTGGTAATGTAGGCTTATATAGGCTGTTTCTATTCACAGCAACTTATGGACTGAACTACGTGTTAATTCAAATTTCTATATTAGGCTCGTAGCAATTGATATTGGAGTCATGGAATATTGTTTGCATTTATTTTGCATATTGTTTGCAATATCCTACTTTAATAATAATAATAATAATTAATATTATATTAAAAAGTTTTTTCTATTTCTAAATAAATAGCCTACTGTAAATTAGGCCTACAACCATTAATGATTTATATATGAAATTAGAAATGAAATTCTTAATAATATTTGTAAAGGAAACAAAAATAGGTCTTATATGTGCCGTTATATATATTTCAATTAATATGGAAAATAAGTGCATGTTTTCACCAAAACTATAATAGATTTTTTTTTAAATGTGTGATTGTGTAAAACAATATAATTTGCAAATAAAATAATGTTTTTTTTTCTCTCTCTCTAAAGAAATTGTTACCACCTCGTTTAGAGCATCATTATGGGCATTTTACGTTATAACTAATGTGGGTCGAACAATAGATCTGTGACAGAGAAACTACAGGTTTTGGGACACACTCGTCACTACATCGTTCTTTTCCCAAACGACACATTGTACTATGATATTTCTGCCGCGAGTTACGTTGTTGTTTGGGAAACCCAGCCCTGGTGCAGAGCCAGAGGAAGAAGCGCGCTGCGCTTGTGGAGCAGATAAGAAGCTAGAGAAGCTTCTAGACCAGGGGAGAGTTTCCCAAACAACGACATATATCTGAATGAAGGGGTAATCTACTGTATTTTAGCCTAATTATTATTTCTAATGTTTACACACTGTGAAATAGGCTAATCCAATCTTTAAAAAAAACACACACTAAATAATTTTTTGTGAATTGTTTTTATTCCGAGCTAAATAACATTTTAGAAAATGTTGCATATCAAGCTGTTGGTATCTCCTCGCGGTTGAAATTGGCTGTTATGCGAAAAAAAAAGAACAAATATTAGCTCGCAGGCTAGTTGCTTTTTAGATTTAATTTAAGCCTATATTCAGCTGACAGCGCACACTAAGCCGCGATACAGAGAGAAAAAGTAAATAATAGATTCTTCAATGTAAACGACTAAGAAAAACTTTGGCTATATACTCGGGAGAGGACGTAATGAGATCTAGACTGGCTGTAAAATATATACACCAATAGTAATAGTTAATCCACGCATTTTATTTAAAAAAATCTACTCATTTTAATATTGCGATTTTTATATTTTTTAGAGAATGTCTGTTTTTATTAACTTTTCTGTCATTTATTTCAAGTTTGTCATTATTTTATTAATTTGATTATGTTAATATTTTACATAGGCTATTTTATATACACATCTAAAATCCTTTGGCATTCAAATTAAGGTTGTGACGATGAGGAAATTTCCCCACCGGTTAATCGACATGTGACAACACCGGTAATACCGGTATCATAGTGGGGGTCGAGGTTTCCTCTTTTCTTTCTGCTTTTAAATAGCTTATAAATGCATATAATACTTTCACTTTCAGTTTTGCGGGAATTGCCAATTCGGCGTAAATTGTTTGACGAATGTGATGAATGTTAGAATGTTTTTAAAACGAATAAGAAAATAAAATAGCAAGATAAGTAATTAAATTGCACAAAGTTAAATAAGATTAAACGAATGAACAAGAAACAAATATAAAAGAAAAACTTTCAAAATTACATTACAAAAATGACAGGTTGACACAGTCTTTAAAAAAAAATAAATAAATAAAACATTGTAAATTGGCATTTATTAACAGTGAGGTTTACTTGTTCTTTGCGAGGAATCCTGGCCAATATGTTGACCATCTCTGGCTTAAGATGGGATCTTGTGGGGCTCACTATGTTCCCCATCGTGCTGAACACACCCTCAGATGAGCAGCTTGCACGTAAAGATACTTTTTGGTTACATTTGCTAACAGGGGGAACATGTTTAGTTGTCTTTTGTTGTCCTACCTGACTTCAATTTCTTAATGTACTATTTAGCCTATTGCATTATATATTAATAGCTTAGTCCTTATGAACAATCCGTTTATAAAATAGCCTTATTAACAAATTTATAGGCTAGTGAAGAATAAACCGAATATGAAATAAGATCCTTGCATAATGATCACAACTAAACAAGCTAGCACTCATTTTACATATAAACTTTAAATAAAAAAGAAAGAAATGTTAAGAAATGAAACATTGTGTAAAAAATCTAAAGACAGGCTAAATAAAAGTAATTTTATTTAACAGGCTAAAAAAATAATCAACATGTAAATGTATAAATATTTCGATATGTATTGTTATGGAATATTTATAACTATATGATCTTGCTTTTTTTGGTTATATCGATACAAGCTTTGAGCTCTCTTACAAGCACAGTTGACAGGCACAGGTGTCTTATGTCACTGTCAGTGGCGGATTACACACAGCATACCCTGGCAAGATGTTTTATTTGTTGCCGATTGGCGTGTTGTTCCTTTTTTAAAACACCTTTTATTTTTAAAATCCCTCAAGGTAATGTTGTCTATCGAGTTATATAGTCTCCCTCGGAGATATTGTAGTTCAGTAACGTGGTTCGCAGCATATAACCGTGAAGCTTAAATAGGCTGAGCATATTTTTATTAATATTAAGACACATTAATACAAACTAGCCACCCTTTGATTTTTTTTCGTTTACGTATATTTTTATCAATCGAAAAATGCAATGAATAGTTTAATTTGGTTTTCATTTTATTCGAATTAATATAATTAATAGGCTACACAACTCCTATTGGCTCGAATTGCGTTTTGACAGATAAGGCGTGACTTTCTGGCTCAAAGATATTTGTGCCTGTTAATTTCAGCGCTGTATTTTGACAGATTTCGCAAAGGCTTCAGCTGTTCTACCTGTCAGCTGGTACCAGTCTCAGTTTTGTGACTTGACCTGTGTGGCGTTTCGATGTCTGAATGATAGCGAGAGAGAGATGAGATCAGACCTCAGATTCGATGTGTAGCCGCACTTCACAGTTACTTTATAGCAATTTTTAATATTGGCTCACCTAAATTAACTTTTCATTTATTAAAAGCCGAAATATTTCCAGACAGATGAAGCAACTTTTGGTTTTTAAAGACAGCGGCCTCGGTGATAAAAGGCTTAGATTACAGGTTACATTCTTGTAGGCATATTCATCTTTTATTTTTTTACATAAAATGCATAAAGTGCAAAAAAGAAGAGCTGAACTTCGGAAAAAGTGCTCACTTCAGTTGCCGTGATTGCTTTGTTTCTCTGCAGTTGGCTTGTCAATGGCGCGGCATTGCTACATCATTCTTGTTTTAATAAAAATAAGATATTTATTATTAAACATTGTGAGATGATGGTCGCGTGATTTTTAAAATGAGAGTATGCCTTGCATATTTATTCTCACGTGATAAATGAAATATGACGAATTACTATGTTCAGATTTTAATTATAAAGCATGCTCTGGTCTTAAGTAAATTATTATGAATTCTATTTTCCATTTAATTAAAATAAATATTTAATAAAAAACAAATAAAAAAACGAATACTTAGAAAAAACAAATGTGAGGACGGTGTCACGGTAAAAACGTGATGTCACCGGTGTTGCGTCTTAAAACCGGTATCACCGTCAACACCGTCTATTGTGGCAAGCCTATTTTGCTTTGAACTTGAGAGAGAAAAGCGAATTTTACCTGTCAGTGGCTGCACATTGCTCCTAAATAGCATAAAGCATTTCTTTTTGATTTCAGTCTTTTGTAACATTCTTTTTTTTTTTTTACCTTAACCCATTAAAAGAAAAAGTGTCATAATAAATACAATTATTATTAAAAATGCAATTAAGTTTTGTTTGTCGCATAGTTAACTATGTGATGTGGGTAAATGGTGTGTTTCAATGCTGCAAGTCCTATATTTCAAACCTGCGGGAAGCACTGTAATTGATCGTTTTTTTTTTCCCAATAAGGTGGTGTAATAAATACATTACAATTTTTAATTAAAAGTTATTCACATTAAATAATAATAATAAAAAAACATTGGTTTAAAGAATGTTAAAAACGCAGGATTATGTTTTAAATAACTCCAAATCGAGGCATTCATTTTAGGCCTCTACAAACTACAAAACGTCAATGCAAATTAATGCAATACTATATGTAAAAATAAACTATTATATACTATAGTGGCCTATAGCCTATAAAAAATGGTCAATATTGCCTTATTTCTCGTCTCGCTCAGCACGTGTGCATTGAATCGCAAGTGACAGATACAGAGGAAATTAATAAAAATAATATAGGCTAGAATTAAAATAATATAGCCCACCTAGCAGTTTTCTTTAAAATTATAATAGGCCTGTATATAAAAATGGACTGAAAATTCTTGTAGGCCTTTTGTGATGTTCAGTTATAAAAATGCTTATCTGTACATTTGTAAAACTGTCCTGTTTAGGCTATACTGCTACTGCTTTTGAAAAGGAAAAAAATAGTCTGGGCTATACTTTGAATTAATCAAAAACAGTTATAGGTTCAGTTTGAAATTTAATTTAACTTTAACATAAACAGTTAATAATGGCACCTGATGTTCAAAGAAACATCAATGGGGCGTCGATTAGGGATGTTCGGTTCTGGGTTTTTTGGATGAGACTCTTAACTCCTAATTTTGGAGTCGGTGGAATACATATGCATTCACTTAAAATAGTGCAAGGATTAAATATGCTGTCTCATATAGCACTTTACACAATGCTACTACGTCAATTCCAATATTGTGTTGTTCTCTGGTCAGATAAAACCAGCAGTAAATCATTTCCAGCCAAAATAAAATAGTCATCAACCTAAACTTTTTTACAGCATATTTTAATTGTCTAGTTTAACTAGTTTAGTTTAACTTAGAAAATTACAATGCAATCTTGGAGACATAAAGTTAAAACATAATTTTAATATCAAAATGTTTAATGGAAAGATGAGTGGCAGTTCATTAACAAATAATCCCAACTGAGCCCAAACAATGTTAAAAACTATATAGAATAGTCTAATTATTTAGTATAGTCTAAGTATCTAAATACTTTACAGAGAGAATAAAATAATCTGTGGTTGTTCATTTCTTTGTTTATTGATCGGTTGAAGTGTCAAAAAATAAAGTAGCTAGCTTCTTCATTTGATTTAATGACCAATTAAATATTAAACCACATACATGAAATATTTAACTTAAATAATTCATTCATAAACAAACCTAAAATAATAAATAAAAGCAGTGTGACAGAGCAGTATATACTTTAAGGCACAGTCTCTCTTGTAAATGTGGTTTTCTTTAAAGTGTACTTTTAAATAGCTCATTACTTTACTCCTAAATATTACTGTTTGTTTGTGCAATTTGTTAATTATTGTAATTTAATAAAGGTGTGTTAATGAGACGGCGGAAGAAAAGGAGTGAGTCAGACCTAGTTTTTGAACATTTTACCTTGACTATATTTTTATTTAAAAATCCTCTTTTGGAAGTTTTTGCGTTCCCTCGCAGATGTTTTGCATTCTCGCAAAACTGTTTTTCCACAAACACTTCCTGTTCACTTCATACATGTCAACCCTCCTGTTTTACCAGGATTCTCCCAACCCTTCCGTTTTTGCTGGGATTCTCCCATATTTCTCTTTCTTTTCATTAAAGCTGTGGGTCGATCATCGCTCTTCATATGCAACCTGTGAATTAGCGAATGCATGTATACGGATGTGCTAGGTATGATAAACTGATCCCAGATCAGCTTCTATACACACCATTTAAAGCGACACCTCTGTTATCAAACAAGTGATGAGCAGCAAATGAATCTCTCATTTTCTTTTATTTCATAACAGAGGTGTCAATTTAAGAATGCACAGATCTATAATGAAAGTATTCCATTACTTAAGTAACTGTTTGTGCTCATTTAAGAGAAAATGAGTTGTGTTTAAAATAAAACACACAGGACGGACATGTTTACATATTGTTAAGTATATTTGTCTGTTTAAACACAGATCTGAATCCTGCACTTTAGCTCCTCTTTAAATGGCATGTACAGAAGTTGATCTGGGATCAGTTTATCATTCCCTGATTCAGAGGTTGCATATGAAGGGCTATGATCAACCCACAGCTTTTAATGGAAAGAAAGTAAATGCAGACATTTTTATATTTGTTTCAGAATGCTTTCAAAAATAAAAATATATGAGAAATATGGGAAAATACTTAACAATAGGATGATAGAGGGATAGAATGGTAAAATACGGGAGGGTTGACAGGTATGAAGTGAACAGGAAGTCTGGATAACGCAAAACATCTTTGTGAGGGAAAAAAACTTGAAAATATATATATATATTCCTATCACTGTTTTTTTTTCTACCATCCTTTTTTTTTCTCCCACTCAGTTTTTTTTTCTTCCACCCAATTTTTTCTTCACCATCACGTCCCTTCCGAGTCTCCGTACTATTGCCTTAAAATGTAACTTAATAAATTTTTTTTAATGACATTTGATTGTAACATTTAACTTTTTCCTAACACTGATTTTGGTTGGTTAAGGTTTTGTGAAGCGTGATTCAGTAATGCTGATTTTACTATATTTATTTAGCGGTTATAGAATAGTCTAACCGTGGATTGGCTTGCATGTATGGGCATAGTTTGACGTCTTTACCTAAAACTTTAAACCTTTATAGGCCTATTATAGGCCCATATAAGGATAATAAAATTTGATAGAAAGCACTCGTTTGGCAATGAACCATGATCTGTCTGCGTTGATAATGGTATAAAATCAATAATAGCAAAACTGCATATCATTATTACTATAAAAAAGTATATTACTGCCTTGAGTCAGTAACTTAGGCAGTAATGCAAAGTAATAATTAATGTGAATAAATAGCCTAAATGAAAGGAACAAGAGGGACCAAAATTAGTCATGGGATTAAAATGCCTCCTCAGTTATGATATCCTGGCGCCGGGCCTGCTACCTTCGCAAGTATATTATAAACATACCGGAAGTAGGGCTATGCAATTAATCGAAAATTCGTTTTTGATTATGGCTTCAAACGAATATGAAAATCATTAATCGAGATAAAACGATTGTTGCATCATATATCGTCCTCTTTTCAGTTGTACACATTTGTTGCTCTGCAAAGCTCAGTTTCACGTGAATATTACTAAAAGCATGCATTGTAATTTTGCAGCACGGCATGTGCATCATTCATTAATGTACATTCGAATCATTCATGTTTTAAAAGCATAAATGAGACCGCATGGTGTGTGTATGCGGCACACACATATTCGCACACTGTGTGCTCAGAGCAAAGCACACACATCTAAAGTTATCTTAATGTGAGCATTTTACTATTCAAATAGGTATCAAAACGCGATGTCCAGTGATTATTCATATTAACTCTCATTTAAGTAATAAACAAACTAGTTGAGAATCAAAAGACATGTGAAAGAGAAACCATAAATCAGAACCGTACTGCTCTTAAAGTGAAAGTGCGTGATATTCCTGCTGCCGACTGTTTTTACCATTAATCAAACAACAAAAGAAGACAATCCCTCACTGTTCTTGACTGAAGGACTTTAGTAGCTATAATCAAAGTTTTTTTTTTTACAGTGAAGATGCTTAAAGCACAGTTTGTTTCATATTTTTATTCTATTGTACATATTTCCCTTTCCTTTGCAGGGAGGAAAATAAATGAATACAGTTGAAATCTAAATTATTAGCCCTACTTTTCCCCCCAATTTCTGATTAATGGAAAGACTATTTTTTTAACCCATTTCTAAACATAATAGTTTTAATAACTAATTTTTTATAACTGATTTCATTCATCTTTGGTATGATGACAGCACATATTTTACTAGATATTTTTCAAAATACAAGCATTCAGATTAAAGTATGATTCAAAGGCTTAATTAGGATAATTGGGCAAGTCATTGTATACCAGTAATTTCTTCTGCTGACCATCAAAAACTATTTTGCTTAAGGAAGCTATTAATATTGACCTTAAAATAGATTTCAAAATATTTAAACCTGCTTTTATTTTAGCTGAAATAAAACAAATAAGACTTTCTCCAAAGGAAAAAATATTATAGGAAATACTGTGAAAAATTCCTGAATCTGTTAAACATCATTTGGGAAATATTTATAAAAAAAAATAATAATAATTTTACAGGAGCCCTAATAATTTTGACTTGAACTGATAATCATTTTGAATAATTGTGATTAAAATTATGACCAAAATAATCGTGATTAAGATTTTTCCCATAATAGAGCAGCCCTAGCGGGAAGCACTGTAATTGATAAAAAAATAAGGTGTGTATTAAGGACATTTCAGTATTTATTAAGTGTTGTTCACAATAAATAATAATCATATTAATAAAAACACTGATTTAAAAAGTATTTTGTGACACCTACATCTATCATTACAAACACAGGTTTGTTTTAAAATAATAACTCTGTACCAAAGCGTTTATTTTAGGCCTGTATAAACTATAAAACATCTCTGCAAATTAATGCAATGCAATATAAAAAACAAAATTCAATACTTTGTCAATATTGCCTTGTCTCTCAGCGCACACGCACTGAACTTCAAGTAACAGACAGAAAAAATCATTTAAAATAATGTAGCACACCTTGCAGCTTTCTTTAAAATTATGATAGGCCTGTATATAAAAATAGCGCCAGACCGTTTCTCAGTATTTCGCTGGTAATGTTTTTAAATAAATAATTAGGCCTACTTAAATATTAATTTGCTATTAATGTACAGTAATTGAGACAAAATAACATAATAGTAAAATATAAATATAATAAAAGTAAAATAAGAGTAATAATAAGAAAAAAATAAGATTTTTAATAGGTAAAAATAAGAGTAAAATATAATCAACAAAATGTAAATTAAAACTGTGAATTAATAGGTAAATAAAAAGCTTATTTATTGACCATCTTTGTCCTATCACTTTAAAATAACAAACACTGTTTATCTCTATATTTAGGCTAAAACACTGCTTTATTTAATAAGACCTACTCATTGCATTTATGCTTGTACTTTCATTTTAGTTGTCTTTTAATTCTTTATGTCTTCTTTATTCTTTAATTCTATAATGAATCGTCACTGAACTTAACAAGTTTACAATGATAATAAACTTGTTCACAAGTATGTATTGATTAATGAAGAAATTATAATGCTTTGTTTCATTGTTTATCTTTATTTACAAATAGAAAAGTATTTACAGCTACTGTATAGGCTACGTTTTGAAGAAAAAAAAAGAAAAAAAAACAGAACTGAACTGAAACTAAATTATTAAAAAAAAACTTGTGAAACTTAATTTATGTCTTGCGGCAAAACTATTTGTATTATACTTTTAGTGATCTGCTTGAGGTAGGTCAATTTATTTTTATGCTTTTGATGAAGTAGCATTCAACTTAAGCTCTTTAGATCATGCACTGGACCGTTTCTCAGTGTTTTGCCGCAATGTCTTTAAATAAATAATTATTTAGGCCTATTTTTATTATTCATTTATTTTTTATTATTCATTTATTGTTATGTACAATAATTTAGACATAAAATGAGATAGTAAAATATAATCATCAACGAAAATGTAAATAAAAACGTAAATGAAAAAGCTTATTTAATGACTGTCTTAGTCCTATCAAAACAGCAAACACTGAACATCTCTTTATATTTGGGCTAAAACACTGCTTTATTTATTTATTCAGGCCTACTTATTTGTTTGTACTATGTGTTTGTGCTTTCATTTTAGTTAGCGTTTATTTCTTTAATTTTATTTTCCAAAAATAACCCTCATTGCACTTAAGGGCCCTATCATACACCCGGCGCAATGTGGCGCAATGCGCGACGCAATAGTTTTTTTCAGTTCATTCATAACAATTTGCTTTTGTATGTTATTATTAGCAGTATTAATTATTATATCCATATTTATATTTTTTTATTAAAAAAAAGCTTAGATTTGCCCACCTGCAGGTTTTAGACCATATGCGGGCAACATGTTTTTTAGGATGTAACTCAGGTTTATGACAACACTTCATTTGCTGAAAATTAGAACTGCATTTAGAAATAGTTTTGAAACAAATATTTGCGCTTAACAAACGCAATTAATTATTATTATTAGGCTAACTGATGTCTGTGCGTAAAGATTTTCCTATCCACCAAGAGCGAAAGTGAAAGTAGATCATTTATCTCTCATTCTCGCGCGGTAGATGCTCTGTTTAACAGTTTTCTGTTAAAAATAACTGTTAACTGTTTGCTTGTGAAATGCTCAGTTTTTCCACTTAAACTTACTTTACGTCATGTAAATAGCAAATGCGCTTATGGCACGATGCAAGGCTATTAAAGGGAATGGGAGATGAGACTCTGATTGGTTTATTCTCAAAATACACCTATAACTCATTAAGAAAATAAACTCAACCATTTAGATCATGCTTAAAATTTGCTTAAAATAAAAAAGGCCTAAAATGCACATTATTTTCAAAGTAATTTTAGTTACTTAGTTTCTTCCTGCATTGTTATTGACAGAAATTCTTACCATCACCACCATCACTGTCTGGCTTCCTGGATTTCTGTCAAGATTCACCTGTTATTTCCTGAAGGGAGAAAGTGAGAGAGACATTATTATTCACTTATTTAAATTATTTTATTATTTAAATTATTATTAGTTTATTTTCTTAATAAATTAAAACGTGCACTCATTGACTTCCATGTTATTATTTTTCCTACTATTGGACTTTTCTACTTTACAAGTTTATTTTTTCTGTTAAACAAAAAACAAGGTATTTTGATGGAAGAAGAAAACCTGCAATCATTGACTTCCAAAATAAAAACACAAAAAATATGGAAGTCAATGAGTGCAGGTTTTCATCTTCCATCTTCTTTTGTTTTTAACAGAAAAAATAAACCCATAAAGGGTGTGCAAATGATGGCACATTTGTCATTTTTGGGTATGAGCCAGTCACAGAGTTGTTTTCTACAGAGGTTTGTTAATTCTTGACAAAAGAATTAACAAACCTCTGTAAAAAACAACTCTGTGTTGGTCAAAGCGACTGGCTCATGGAGGTACTGAAACAGAAAAGCAAAGATAAAGAAAATTCAACATTCGTTTACTTACTTTTAAAGTCAAGCATAACAAACCATGCCCTCATAAACCATGAAGAAACACATGTTTTAATAGTCTACTGCTAGCACCATGTAAAACTACACATACTGTGTCCTCATAAACCATGAAGAAACACAGATTGAAGGAAGTGAAGGGTGAGCAAATGATGACAAAAATGTCATTTTTGGGTGAACTATCCTTTTAAGGAGTGTCAAAATAGCTTGACAAAAGAATTAACAAACCTCTGTAGAAGACAGCTCTGTTTGTGTTTGTCAAAGTGACTGTCTTATGGAGGTGCTGAAAGAGAAAAGTAAAGAAAGATGAAGAAAACATGACATTCGCTTACTGAAAGCTTTAAGTCTTGCAAAACCAATCATGTCCTCATAAACCATGAAGAAACACACACGTTATAAAATAACAGTCTACTGGTAACATTGTAAACCTACACATACTGTGTCCTCATAAACCATGAAGAAACACACAGATTTATTAAAACAATATCCTACTGCTAAGTCACATCCAATAGACATACTTGGTCCTCATAAACCATGACTAAACACACAGGACTGCTACACTGCATTTAGCAGAAATAGGAAACTGGTATTTTAGCACTTAAAAGGATGGTTCATCCAAACATGAAAATGTACTTACTATTAATATACCCCAAAGCATTCCAACCCTTTAAGGGTTTATTTCTTCTGATAAACAACAAAAACAAGATATTTTGATGGAAGAAGAAAACCTGCAATTATTGACTTTCATAATAGAAAACACAAAAAATATGAAAGTCAATGGTTACAGGTTTCCATCTTCTTTTGTGTTTAACAGAAAAATAAACCCATAAAGATTTAAAACAAGTAAAGGGTGAGCAAATGATGACACAATTGTCATTTTTGGGTGTACTATCCCTTTACTCTGCCCTCATAAACCATGAAGAAACATGTTATAATAGTCTACTGCTAGCACTATGTAAACCTATGTAAACCTACACATACTGTGTCCTCATATACCATGAAGAAACACAAAGATTTAATAAAACAACAACCTACTGCTAAGTCACATCCAATAGACATACTTGGTCCTCATAAACCATGACTAAACACACAGGACTGCTAAACTGCATTTAGTAAAAATAGGAAACTGTCATTTTAGCACTTAAAGGGATGGTTCACTCAAAAAATGAACATTTACTTACTATGAATTTACCCTCAAGTGTTCCAAACCTTTAAGGGTTTATTAATTCTGATAAAAAAACAAAAACAAGATATTTTGATGGAAGAAAAAAACCTGCAATCATTGACTTCCACAATAGAAAAAAACAATAATATGAAAGTCAATGGTTACAGGTTTCCATCTTTTTTAAAGTATTTTATTTTGTCTTTAAAGAAAATAATTAAACCTTTGGAACAAGTAAAGGGTGAGCAAATGATGACATAATTGTCATTTTTGGGTGAACTATCCCTTTAAGGAATGTCAAAACAGCTTGACAAAAGAATTAACAAACCTCTGTAGAAGAGAACTCTGTGTTTGTCGAAGCATTTAGCTCATTGGGGTACTGAAAGAGAGAAGCAAAGATAAAGAAAATTTTATATTGGTTTACTAACTGTTTTAGGTTTTGCATTACAAACTATGCCCTCATAAACCATGAAGAAACACACAGATTTAATAAAACAATAGTCTACTGCTAAGTCACATCCAATAGACATACTTGGTCCTCATAAACCATGACTAAACACACAGGACTGCTACACTGCATTTAGCAGAAATAGGAAACTGGTATTTTAGCACTTAAAAGGATGGTTCATCCAAACATGAAAATGTACTTACTATTAATATACCCCAAAGCATTCCAACCCTTTATAGGTTTATTTCTTCTGATAAACAACAAAACAAGGTATTTTGATGGAAGAAGAAAACCTGCAATCATTGACTTCCATAATAGAAAACACAAAAAATATGGAAGTCAATGGTTACAGGTTTTCACCTTTTTTCAAAGTATCTTCTTTTGTGTTTAACAGAAAAAATAAACCCATAAAGATTTAAAACAAGCAAATGGTGGGCAAATGATGACACAATTGTACTTTTGGGTGAACTATCCCTTTACTATGCCCTCATAAACCATGAAGAAACATGTTATAATAGTCTACTGCTAGCACTATGTAAACCTATGTAAACCTACACATACTGTGTCCTTATAAACCATGAAGAAACACACAGATTTAATAAAACAACAACCTACTGCTAACTCACATCCAATAGACATACTTAGTCCTCATAAACCATGACTAAACTCACAGGACTGCTAAACTGCATTTAGTAAAAATAGGAAACTGTCATTTTAGCACTTAAAGGGATGGTTCACCAAAAAATGAACATTTACTTACTATGAATTTACCCTCAAGTGTTCCAAACCTTTAAGGGTTTATTTCTTCTGATAAAAATCAAAAACAAGATATTTTGATGGAAGAAAAAAACCTGCAATCATTGACTTCCACAATTGAAAACACAAATGATATGGAAGTTAATGATTACAGGTTTCCATTTTTTAAGTGTTTTATTTTGTCTTTAACAGAAGAATTAAACCTATAAAGGTTTGGAACAAGTAAAGGGTGAGCAAATTATGACAAAATTGTACTGTTTGGGTGAACTAGCCCTTTAAGGAGTGTCAAAATAGCATTACAAAAGAATTAACAAACCTCTGTAGAAGACAGCTCTGTTTGTGTTTGACAAAGTGACTGGCTTATGGAGGTGCTGAAGGAGAGAAGAAAAGAAAGATGAAGAAAACATGACATTCGCTTACTGAAAGCTTTAAGTCTCACAAAACCAATCATGTCCTCATAAGCCATGAAGAAACACACACGTTATAAAATAACAGTCTACTGCTAACATTGTAAACCTACACATACTGTGTCCTCATAAACCATAAAGAAACACACAGATTTAATAAAACAATAGTCTACTGCTAAGTCTCATCCAATAGACATACTTGGTCCTCGTAAACCATGACTAAACACACAGGACTGCTACATTGTATTTAGCTAAAATAGGAAACTGTAATTTTAGCATTTAAAGGGATGATTCATCCAAAAATGAACATTTACTCACTATTAATTTACCCTCAAGTGTTCCAAACCTTTATGGTTTTATTTCTTCTGTTAAACACAAAAGATACTTTGAAAACCGATGAAAACCTGTAACCATTGACTTTCATATTATTTGTTTTTTCTATTATGGTAGTCAATGGTTACAGGTTTACATCTTTTTTTTAAGTATTTTCTTTTGTCTTTAACAGAAGAATTAAACCCGTAAGGTTTAAAACAAGTAAAGGATGAGCAAATTATGACACAATTGCCATTTTTGGGTGTACTATCCCTTTAACGAGTGTCAAAAAAGCTTGACAAAAGAATTAACAAACCTCTGTAGAAGACAACTCTGTTTGTGTTTGTCAAAGTGACGAGCTCATTGGGATACTGAAAGAAAAAAGCACAGAAAGTTTAAGAAGACATGTCATTGGCTTACTGAAAGCTTTAAGTCTCGCAAAACCAATCATGTCCTCATAAACCATGACAAAACACACAGGACTGCTACACTGCATTTAGTAGAAATAAGAAACTGTCTTTTTAGCACTTAAAGGGGTTGTTCACCCAAAAATTAACATTTACTTACTATGAATTTACCCTTGAGTGTTCCAAACTTTTATGTGTTTATTTCTTCTGATAAACAACAAAAACAAGATATTTTGATGGAAGAAGAAAACCTGCAATCATTGACTTCCACAATAGAAAACACAAATAATATGAAAGTTAATGATTACAGGTTTCCATCTTTTTTTAAGTATTTCATTTTGTCTTTAACAAAATAATTAAACCTATAAACGTTTGGAACAAGTAAAGGGTGAGCAAATTATGACACAATTGTTATTTTTGGGTGCACTATCCCTTTAAGGAGTGTCAAAATAGCTTGACAAAAGAATTAACAAACCTCTTTAGAAGACAACTCTGTGTTTGTCGAAGCATTTAGCTCATTGGGGTACTGAAAGAGAGAAGCAAAGATAAAGAAAATTTTACATTGGTTTACTAACTGTTTTAGGTTTTGCATTACAAACTATGCCCTCATAAACCATGAAGAAACACACAGATTTAATAAAACAATAGTCTACTGCTAAGTCACATCCAATAGACATACTTGGTCCTCATAAACCATGACTAATCACACAGGACTGCTACACTGCATTTAGCAGAAATAGGAAACTGTTATTTTAGCACTTAAAAGGATGGTTCATCCAAACATGAAAATGTACTTACTATTAATATACCCCAAAGCATTCCAACTTTTTATGGGTTTATTTCTTCTCATAAAAAAACAAAACAAGGTATTTTGATGGAAGAAGAAAACCTGCAATCATTGACTTCCATAATAGAAAACACAAAAAAATATGGAAGTCAATGGTTACAGGTTTCCACCTTTTTTCAAAGTATCTTCTTTTTTGTTTAACAGACAAAATAAACCCATAAAGATTTAAAACAACTAAAGGGTGAGCAAATGATGACACAATTGTACTTTTGGGTGAACTATCCCTTTACTATGCCCTCATAAACCATGAAGAAACATGTTATAATAGTCTACTGCTAGCACTATGTAAACCTATGTAAACCTACACATACTGTGTCCTCATATACCATGAAGAAACACACAGATTTAATAAAACAACAACCTACTGCTAACTCACATCCAATAGACATACTTGGTCCTCATAAACCATGACTAAACACACAGGACTGCTAAACTGCATTTAGTAAAAATAGGAAACTGTCATTTTTGCACTTAAAGTGATGGTTCACCCAAAAATCAACATTTACTTACTATTAATTTACCCTCAAGTGTTCCAAACTTTTATGGGTTTATTTCTTCTGTTAAACACAAAAGATACTTTGAAAACTGATGAAAACCTGTAACCATTGACTTTCATATTATTGGTATTTTCTATTATGGAAGTCTATGGTTACAGGTTTCCATCTTTTTAAAAAAAAAGTATTTTCTTTTGTCTTTAACAGAAGAATTAAACCCATAAGGTTTAAAACAAGTAAAGGATGAGCAAATGATGAAACAATTGTCATTTTTGGGTGAACTATCCCTTTAACGACTGTCAAAATAGCTTGACAAAAGAATTAACAAACCTCTGTAGAAGACAACTCTGTTTGTGTTTGTCAAAGTGACGAGCTCATTGAGATACTGAAAGAAAGAAGCACAGAAAGATTAAGAAGACATGTCATTGGCTTAATGAAAGCTTTATGTCTCGCAAACCAATCATGTCCTTATAAACCATGAAGAAACACACAGATTTAATAAAACAATAGCCTGCTGGTAAGTCACATCCAATAGACATACTTGGTCCTCATAAACCATGACTAAACTCACAGGACTGCTACACTGCATTTAGTAAAAATAGGAAACTAATTTTAGCACTTAAAGGGATGGTTCACCCAAAAATGAACATTTACTTACTATGAATTTACCCTCAAGTGTTCCAAACCTTTAAGGGTTTATTTCTTCTGATAAAAAACAAAAACAAGATATTTTGATTGAAGAAGAAAACCTGCAATCATTGACTTCCACAATAGAAAACACAAATGATATGGAAGTTAATGATTACAGGTTTCCATATTTTTAAAAGTATTTTATTTTGTCTTTAACAGAAGAATTAAACCTATAAACGTTTGGAACAAGTAAAGGGTGAGCAAATGATGACACAATTGTCATTTTTGGGTGAACTAGCCCTTTAAGGAGAATCAAAATAGCTTGACAAAATAATTAACAAACCTCTGTAGAAGACAGCTCTGTTTGTGTTTGACAAAGTGACTGGCTTATGGAGGTGCTGAAAGAGAGAAGTAAAGAAAGATGAAGAAAACATGACATTCGCTTACTGAAAGCTTTAAGTCTCACAAAACCAATCATGTCCTCATAAACCATGAAGAAACAAACGTTATGAAATAAGTCTACTGGTAACATTGTAAACCTACATATACTGTGTCCTCATGAACCATGAAGAAACACACAGATTTAATAAAACAATAGTCTACTGCTAAGTCACATCCAATAGACATACTTGGTCCTCGTAAACCATGACTAAACACACAGGACTGCTACACTGCATTTAGCAGAAATAGGAAACTGTAATTTTAGCACTTGAAGGGACTTTTTAAGTCACGCATAACAAACCATGCCCTTATAAACCATGAAGAAACAAGTTATAAGTCAACTGCTAGCACTATGTAAACTTACACATACTGTGTCCTCATAAACCATAAAGAAACACACAGATTTAATAAAACAATAGCCTGTTGCTAACTCACATCCAATAGACATACTTGGTCCTCATAAACCATGACTAAACACACAGGACTGCTAAATTGCATTTAGTAAAAATAGGAAACTGTCATTTTAACACTCAAAGAGATTGATCACCCAAAAATGAACATTTACTCACTATTAATTTACCCTTAAGTGTTCCAAACCTACAAACAAACTAGATATTTTGACAGAAGAAGAAAACCTGCAATCAATGACTTCCATAATAGAAAACAAAAATAATATGAAAGTCAATGGTTAGAGGTATCCATCTTTTTTCAAAGTATCTTATTTGTTTTGTCAAACAGAAAAAAAGAAACCCATAAAGGTTTGGAACACTTGAGGCTAAATTAATGGTGAGTAAATGTTCATTTTTGGGTGAATCATCCCTTTAAGTGCTAAAATTAGTTTCCTATTTCTGCTAAATGCAGTGTAGCAGTCCTGTGTGTTTAGTCATGGTTTATGAGGACCAAGTATGACTATTGGATGTGACTTAGCAGTAGAATGTTTTTTTTTTTTATTAAATCTGTGTTTCTTCATGGTTTATGAGGACACAGTATGTGTAGTTTTACAATGTTAACAGAAGACTGTTGTTTTATAATGTGTGCTTCTTCATGGTTTATGAGGACATGATTGGTTTCAAGTACCAAAATAGCTTGACAAAACAATTACAAAAACCTCTGTAGAAGACAAGTCTTTGTGTTTGTCAAAGTGACGGGCTCATATAGGTACTAAAAGCGAGAAGCAAAGAAAGATGAAGAAAACTACTGAAAGCTTTAAGGCTCGCATAACCAATCATGTCCTCATAAACCCTGAAGAAATACACAGATTTAATAAAACAATAGTCTACTGCTAAGTCACATCTAATAGACATACTTGGTCCTTATAAACCATGACTAAACACACAGGACTGCTACACTGCATTTAGCAGAGATAGGAAACTGTTATTTTAGCACTTAAAGGGATAGTTCATCCAAAAAATAACATTTACTCTATTAATTTACCCTCAAGTGTTCCAAACCTTTATGGGTTTATTTCTTCTGTTAAACACAAAAGATACTTTGAAAACCAATATATATTGACTTTCATATTATTTGTGTTTTCTACTATGGAAGTCTATGGTTACAGGTTTACATCTTTTTTTTAAAGTACTTTCTTTTGTCTTTAACAGAAGAAATAACCCAAAATGGTTTGAAACAAGTAAAATGTAAGCAAATAATGACACATTTGTACCGTTTGGGTGAACTATCCATTTAGGGAGTGTCAAAATAGCATTACAAAAGAATTAACAAACCTCTGTAGAAGACAACTCTGTTTGTGTTTGTCAAAGTGACGGACTCATGAAGGTACTGAAAGAGAGAAGCAAAGATAAAGAAAATTTACCATTCGTTTACTTACTGTTTTAAGCTTTGCATAACAAACCATGCCCTCATAAACCATGAAGAAACACACGTTATAATAGTCTACTGCTAGCACCATGTAAAACTACACATACTGTGTCCTCATAAACCATGAAGAAACACGCAGTTTCCATAAAACAACATCCTACTGCTAAGTCACATTAAATAGACATACTTGGTCCTCATAAACCATGACTAAACACACAGGACCGCTACATTGCATTTAGCTGAAAAAGGAAACTGTAATTTTAGCATTTAAAGGGATGGTTCACTCAAAAATGAACATTTAATCACTATTAATTTACCCTCAAGTTTTCCAAACTTTTATGTGCTTATTTCTTCTGATAAACAACAAAAACAAGATAGTATGATGGAAGAAGAAAACCTGCAATCAATGACTTCCATAATAGAAAACACAAATAATATGGAAGTCAATGGTTACAGGTTTCCATCTTTTTTCAAAGTATCTTCTTTTGTGTTTAACAGAAAAAATAAACCCATAAAGATTTAAAACAAGTAAAGGGTGAGCAAATGATGACACAATTGTACTGTTTGGGTGAACTATCCTTTTAAGGAGTGTCAAAATAGCATTACAAAAGAATTAACAAACCTCTGTAGAAGACAACTCTGTTTGTGTTTGACAAAGTGACTGGGTCATGGAGGTACTGAAAGAGAGAAGCAAAGAAAGATGAAGGAAACATGACATTCGCTTACTGAAAGCTTTAAGTCTCACAAAACCAATCATGTCCTCATAAACCATGACTAAACACACAGGACTGCTACACTGCATTTAGTCTAATTAAGAAACTGTCATTTTAGCACTTAAAGGGATGGTTCACACAAAAATGAACATTTACTTACTATGAATTACAGGTTTACATCTTTTTTAAAAGTATTTTGTTTTGTCTTTAACAGAACAAATAAAGAAACAAGTAAAGGGTAGGCAAATGAGGACACAATTGTACTGTTGGGTGAACTATCCCTTTAAGGAGTGTCAAAATAACATGACAAAAGAATAAACAAACCTCTGTAGAAGACAACTCTGTGTTGGTCAAAGTGACGGGCTCAGGGAGGTACTGAAAAAGAGAAGCAAAGATACGATTTTTTTAACATTGTTAAATTACTTTAAGTCACGCATAACAAATCATGCCCTTACAAATTACGAAGAAACACACGTTATAATTGTCTACTGCTAGCACTATGTCAACCTACACATACTGTGTCCTCATAAACCATGAGTAAATACACAGATTTAATAAAACAACAACCTACTGCTAAGTCACATCTAATAGACATACTTGGTCCTCATAAACCATGACTAAACACACAGGACTGCTAACCTGCATTTAGCAGAAATAGGAAACTGTTAATTTTTAGGTGAACCATCCCTTTAAGTGCTAAAATGACATTTACTCACTATTAATTTACCCTCGAGTGTTCCAAACCTTTAAGGGTTTATTTCTTTTGTTAAAAACAAAACATACTTTGAAAAACGATGGAAACCTGTAACCATTGACTTTTATATTACTTGTTTTTTACTACTATGGAAGTCAATGGTTACAGGTTTCTATCTTATTTCAAAGTATCTTATTTGTTTTGTTAAACAGAAAAAAGAAAACCATAAAGGTTTGGAACACTTGAGGGTAAACTAATAGTGAGTAAATGTTCATTTTTGGGTAAAACTATCCTTTCAAGAAGTATCAAAATAGCTTGACAAAAGAATTAACAAACCTCTGTAGAAGACAACTCTGTGTTTGTCAAAGTGACTGTCTTATGGAGGTGCTGAAAGAGAAAAGTAAAGAAAGATGAAGAAAACATGAGATTCGCTTACTGAAAGCTTTAAGTCTCGTTTAACCAATCATGTCCTCATAAACCATGAAGAAACACACACGTTATAAAACAACAGTCTACTGCTAACATTGCATTCTACATACAGTGTCCTCATAAACCATGAGTAAACACACAGATTTATTAAAACAATATCCTACTGCTAAGTCACATCCAATAGACATACTTGGTCCTCATAAACCATGACTAATCACACAGGACTGCTACACTGCATTTAGCAGAAATAGGTAACTGTCATTTTAGCACTTAAAGGGATGATTCACACAAAAATTAACATTTACTCACTATTAATTTACCCTCAAGTGTTCCAAACCTTTATGGGTTTATTTTGTCTGTTAAACACAAAAGAAGATACTTTGAAAAACGATGGAAACCTGTAACCATTGACTTTCATATTATTTGTGTTTTCTATTATGTAAGTCAATGGATACATGTTTCCATCTTTTTTCAAAGTATCTCATTTGTTTTATTAAACAGAAAAAAAAAACCATAAAGGTTTGAAACACTTGAGGGTAAATTAATAGTGAGTAAATGTTCATTTTTGGGTGAACTATACCTTTAAGAAGTGTCAAAATAGCTTGACAAAAGAATTAACAAACCTCTGTAGAAAACAACTCTGTTTGTGTTTGTCCAAGCGACGGGCTCATGGAGGTACCAAAAGCAAAGAAAGATGAAGAAAACATGACATTCACTTACTGAAAGCTTTAAGTCTTCCATAACCAATCATGTCCTCATAAACTATGAGTAAACACACAGATTTAATAAAACAATAGCTTGCTGCTAACTCACATAAAATAGACATACTTGGTCCTCATAAACCCTGACTAAACACACAGGACTGCTACGTTGAATGTAGTAGAAATAGGAAACTGTCATTTTAGCACTTAAAGGGATGATTCACACAAAAATGTATATTTACTCACTATTAATTTACCCTCAAGTGTTCCAAACCTTTAAGGGTTTATTACTTCTGTTAAACAACAAAAACAAGATATTTTGATGGAAGAAGAAAACCTGCAATCATTGACTTCCACAACAGAAAACACAAATAATATGGAAGTCTATGGTTACAGGTTTCCATATTTTTTCTAAGTATCTTCTTTTGTCTTTAACAGAAGAAATATCCCAATAAAGGTTTGAGACAAGTAAAGGGTGATCAAATAATGAGACAATTGCACTTTTTGGATGAACTATCCCTTTAAGGAGTGTCAAATTAGCATGACAAAATAATTAACAAACCTCTGTAGAAGACAACTCTGTTTGTGTTGGTTAAAGCCACAGGCTCATGGAGGCGCTGAAAGAGAGAAGCAAAGAAAGATGAAGAAAACATTGAAAGCTTTAAGTCTCGCATAACAAACCATGTCCTCATAAACCATGAATAAACAGATTTAACAAAACAATAGCCTACTGCTAAGTCACATTCAGTAGACATACTTGGTCCTCATAAA
This sequence comes from Danio rerio, assembly GCF_052040795.2. Taxonomy (NCBI): domain Eukaryota; kingdom Metazoa; phylum Chordata; class Actinopteri; order Cypriniformes; family Danionidae; genus Danio; species Danio rerio. The sequence continues at coordinate 1,074,639 of NC_141028.1, forward strand.
CCATGAGCAAACACACAGATATTAAAACAATAGCCTATTGATAGGTCAGCAAACTTGACATTGTTTCTCTTGATATCTCAATATTGTAAGCTATAAAAAAAGCTTTAAATATTAGTAATATTTGTTATTTCTCAAATGTGGTTGTTATTGCTCAATTTTGCATAGATCTGGCATGTTAAACTTTAAATTGGTCTTTAATGCACAGGACAGAGATGACATCAGAATACAAATTCAAAATTCTGAAGATGAGTGTTAGATGTATGCTTGCACTCTCTTATGGTCCACATGCAAATAGATCATTTTCACTGGTATAATCAGGCATTTGTCATCATCAGATTTCAACTTGCATTATTTTCATCATTTAACAACAGTAGTTTATACTGCCACTGTGTAAACGTTTAATCTTACACATAATACTCACCGTGTGAATAGAGGCTAATCTAAAGAAAAAACTTTGAATTGTTATATTGCGATTCTCAATATAATAATGTATCGCTACACCCATATTAAATGTATTATTATATGAAAATAACTGCACAGATACAGGAACAATAAGAAAATATCTCTTCAGATCAACATTTAGAAGATAATTATATAGACAAACCTCTTTGAAGCTCACTCTGTTTAGAATTCAAAGATAATGGCTCATGAAGAGACTGAAAAACATAATCAAAACACAGAAAATAAAGCTAAAACAACTCAAGTGTGTGCTAAACAGACATTATTAAACATTATATTTAATACTACATACAGTTCAAAATATGCCAATTTTTTAAATAAAATCCAATATATCCTACCTTTGCTTTTTCATGTTTGTTACAGGAGAGAAGGTCAACTCCTCCACATGACACACTCTAAAATTACAATTGTATGTTGTGATATCGTGCAGAACAATGTTTTAAAATTAAACACAAGGTACTTTTTTTATACAAGATTAAAATAGTAACTCTGCCAAATAAAAACAGTTCTGTCAACACATGAACACCGACTCCACAGAGTATGCATCACAAACTTTTATGGACAAACAGTGAAAACTGATACAGAAGAAACTAAATCATTGAAAAAATTCATTATGTTGGTTTAATAGTGCACAAAAAGTACACTGTACAGGAAACTGGCCCAAAACAATTATCTAATACTTTACTATTTGATAGTGTCAGGCCCGGATTAAGAACTCAAGAGGTCTGTATTAAAAAATGATTTAACTACAAAGATTTAACTTATTTTTTAAGCATTTAAAATGTATTAATAAAATTTGTGAAAATTGATGGTATAAGTACACTTGTTCAAGTTAACTGAAGCAGTACTAAAATATATATTTTAAAAGGTATTTATTACTATTCTCCACTGTGCTTTGCGAGAGCGCTTACTGAACAGCACGTTCGTTGACATAAGACTGCCCAGGCACGAATGCAATGTGAGTGCAGGCCGTAGGGGGAGACGGAAGGGGGGAAAAGCATGCTTCAGCCTGGTTCATGGCAACTGTACAGTGCTAGTACGCCCTCAGACACACGATGAATCCAGTCTGCACTGCCATTAGCATATTCCACCTGGTTAATGCTAGCTTGCACATAACATTACCATAACGTCTTCTATACTCTCATTCTCCTCATCATGGGTCTGTTTGAAGAAGTGAATACATGAAACATGCCTCAATAAAGATGCACCCTCTCCTCTTTTTCTCTTGTGATTGCCAAATCCACTTGTTCACTCATTTTGATCTACCGCAAATACTACACTACAGTCCGCTCAATTCAGTGCAGGTTATTTCAAAACTTACATGCACTTCACCAATTAGAGCATGCTGTTTAGTTAAAAAAAGTAAAGGAAAGGAAAAAATCTGCATGCTTTTTATACATGGTGACATTTTCTGACAATTTAAATACAATGATAATAATAATATATGATATTGACTATTTGCTAAGAGGAAATGCCTAGTTTCTAAAAAAAATGTTTTTAAAGAGAGGGAGGCAACCTTTATTAAGACATGTGCAACCTATTAAATGCTCTTCAACAGAGCCATGAGGTAGGAGAATATGGGTGAAGTAGCGCTAGTTGTGGCAAATGATAATCGACAGGCTAACCAGGGTTTGGGAAAGGGTGACTAATAGTGGTGTAACGGATCCAAAATCTGCAGTTCGGATCACTCTACGTTTTTTGAGTTATGGATCGGACCATTTTTTGGATCAGCAAAAAAGGGAGGAGACAATTTGCTTTCCATTTATACAAAAATGTTACTGCATAAAACATTGCTTTTAACAAACAGAATATAGCACCTGTAATTTTAATAAAAAATAAAAATCAGGAAATAACCAGCTAAAAAAAGTATTTAATATGAAATATGATCTTTGCTACTGTTGCTGATAATGCAAAATATATAGAAATCTTGTACAACATATATTTATCTTCAATTAATGATTCAACAATTCACACATAAAACTTAATGTTTCATTATACTGTAGATGTATTATATTTGAAAACCTATTCAATGACATAATTTTGATGTTTGTTTGTCGCCATCTGTTGGTTACACAATGTAGTTGCTTTCACCAGCATCTTGCTTCATTAAACAGTGATTTTATTCTTACCATAATGAATGCATTAATGCAGGCTAAACAAACAGTGACAAAGAAAACACCTTAATAGCCAAAAGCATTTATGTAGATCCCACAACGTCATCATTATATTTTACAGGGAAGCCAAAATGCTTTCATTCATGCAATTTGAATGACACGGGAGGCGATCTCTCTGCGATTGTTATAAATGTTGGATTAACCTACAAGTTCAAAAAAAGTTATTAATCTACGGGTCACGCGCATTCCGAACCGTGGGTTGTGATCCGTATCGATCACGGATCAACAGTGATCCGTTACACCCCTAGTGACTAACATCACAAATAAATAAATAAAAATGAATTCTATTAAGATGTTGCTAACGTTTGAAAATAACTTTATTATATATTTAAAATAACTATTTAGAGAAATAAGATAAACATCATCAAAACACACGAGGCACTTGTGACTTTATTTAACATTTGCATTATTTTAATTATTTTTTAAATGTTTCCTAAAAATAAATGTATTTCCCATCTGATATGCAATGGGGAGAAAAAAAAATAAGAATAAGTTCAGCAGAAGGTATATTAGAACTCGAGTTGATGATCAATCGCGTCAAAACATGTTGCTATGTGCATTACAAGCTACACCACTGGCGCTATTTAGTTATGTTGTCTCTGTCGGTCAGACATCACTTGTCTGACAAAATTTGTGTAAATGGCTTATTCCATCAATGTGTGTTATTAGCCATTGGTTAATCCGGCCATGGATAGTGTACAATCTTTAATAGTTTTAACTTTTCACTAATATGGAAATCATTAATATTAGCATTTTTAGACTCTTAAATTAAACATTAACATTTTAAAGTGTGGTTTTCAATTAAGACATTTCTTTTTATTATTATTATTTAAATGTTATTTGTTGACATTTATAATGACATGTCATCAAATCATCATTCATGACTTAATTTTTTTGTGTTAAATTAAACTCCTTTTTGCATCTTAACATTTTATACACTATGCTTATAATGAAACATTAAATGGGGACTACCTGCAGTAAGAAAAAACATGTACAAAACTTTGGTACCTTTGATCGTCACTGATGTACCTCCACGTAAGCATGTCTTTATCCTTCCCCAACCTCACATGATGAGCAGCATCTTTCAAAGGATTTAATCCTCTGCTTTGACTCTTACCACCATTCATTCACTGTTAAAATATTATATAAGGTTAAACTTCACAGTTTATAATATCAATACAATACCACATATGCAAAGCAGTATTAATATATGTGACGTAGTGTAAAATTCTCTAAAGAAGACCAAAACAGAACAAAATAGTAATATAGTTATCAAATTTCATAATACAGTTATCACATTTCAAACCATTTAACAAAATATAAGTTAGTAGTGCACTATTTTGACAATTTGATCAAATAAAGTTATTTAACTAGGGTAAGTTAACCTCTTTTCATAATAAAAGTTCATTTTCAAATGTACAGTTTAACTGAACACAAGTTTATCACAAAAAAAAACATTAGAAAAAATAAAACCACACATTTACATTACTAAATTCAAACATTTTGTTCAATCATGCTTAATAATTCAAGTTTAGTAAATTGTTTCTACGTCATATTTATGTTTAATATACCTTGTTACCATGTTATTTATACCATATTCGAATGGTCATTGCTTCTTACATAAAAGTATGTGTAGAAAAAAAATCACAAATTACATAGTGCATCTATCATAACGTTACATCTCATGGAATCAGACGGCGAATTGTTTACCGCGGAGGAGTGAGCTCTGCCCGGTTCTGGGTTAAATCGACACCGGCGCTTCCGAGCCAGATACAGGCCGAGCGCGTGCTATTATTAGCAAATACACATTTTGAAGAACTACGTCTGATGCTGCCATTACAAACACCTATTTCTAACGTTTATTTGTTCTCATCTTCTGTTCCCAGTCACTAATTATTATTGTCTAAAACAGTACGCGCCGGATATAAATATATAAATAAACTTGCTATTTTGAATAACAAGTGGAATAATACAGTACATATAATAATAAATAATGTACAAAGTATTAAAAACAAATGACTTACTTGTTTGATGTGAGTTTCACTGCTTGAAGCGCGACTGTCACGTCCACAGTCTTCATGAGGGACGTTTTCCCGCGATTGAATGTATGGCGCGAAATTGTGTAAGATTTGGCGCGAGTGTGTATAGAAGTGCAGTACCAAGTTCCGCCTACAGAGGCGCTGTTCAAAGATCACACAAACACATCATGGTTTACAAGACCATATTTGTAAAGGTCATAAAAAGCACACCAAGTGTAATAATAACCAAATAACAATGTGAACTTTTGAAACAAGTCTTATAATTATCATTTAGGTCATTGTAATGAATAATCATCATTTAAACCATTTTTAATATCAACTTAAATTTTTAGTTTATGAGACCACCAAAAATGGTCTCATAAACTAAATGGTCTCATAATGCTGGTGGGTAAACCTGAAAATTGGTTCCATAAACCACATATGCCAACACACACACACACACACACACACACACACACACACACACACACACACACACACACACACACACACACACACACACACACGACTATAGACTGCCAAAAGTTATAATGAATCAAGCGGAAGAGAAATAAGTGGTTTATCAATGGTTTATCAGCCAAAGATACAGATATATATATATATATATATATATTTTTTTTTTTTTGTGAATTGTGGGGACGTTCCACAGGTTTACATTGCTTTAATTATTGTTTTTATACTTTCTAAAAAAAAAAAACCCAAGTATAACAATAATAATAAAATAATACCAACACAAATAATACCACAATAAAAAGATAGATAAAAATAAATAAATAATTAAATAAAAAAGTATCGTGTGGACATTCACACATATACACACACACACACACACACACTAATGAATGCACACAAGCAATTCCATGCGCACGCCTTTCCATGCCAACTCTTGCATGCACATACTTCCATGCATGTACTTCAAAACACACTCTTGCATGGACTTGCAGGCACACTAGCATGCACGCACACATGCACTTACTAATTACACACACAGACACACACGCAGGCGGGTCGTACCACGGGCTGATCCTCATTAGTGGGATGGGGGCGCAGGTGAAAAACACTGTGAGCAGCAGGAAGCTCTTTCTGCCCCAAACATCAGACAAGGCACCGACGAGAGGAGCGCTCATGAAGGAAAGCAAACCCTGCAAACACATGCACATCTGAGTCTCAACACAACACACACACACACACCACTGCAGCAGCAACACAACACTGCCACCGGTCCACTGATACACACAGCAGACACGACAGTAAGTGGTTTCTAGTCCAAATGTTTTATAGAAAGGTAAAAATTAATGTCTTGTTCCCTGAAATAACATTCAGTGTGTAAACTCGGAGAATGGAAGAGGACAACAAATCATTTATTTACAATCCTATTTGCTAAAATACTAACAGAAAAACTCCATGATGGTGTTTTCAAGACTTTTAGAAAGAGACAAACAATAGTGTGAGACTGATAACGGCAGCCAGAGGAGAATCATGTCAGAGTTACTGTCCTGCAACCCATACACACTGCATTACACACACCTCACACAAGCGGGAATTCCTTTTCTGTAATTTGATGAAAAGACAGACATGAATACATATTAATGTTCACTTGTTAAAAAAAATCTAAATATTAAAAACTTTGAAGGATTTATGATGCTGATGAGCGTTAAAATGGGTCATAACAGTCTTGTGAAGAGTTCATAAGTAGGCGCATATGGAATCTGTGTGCGCAGAAATCTGCAGATTTTTAGCCCATCACTGAGTCTATGTACACTATTTACTTGTGTGTACATCTATATTTATACAGTTTTTAGATTAATTTCAGTACTATTATTGACTAATATGAAAATGTTCATCTGATTTATGTACAATGCAGTTTGTAGAGTAATATTTTCTGGTTTTTAGCAGATCTATTATATGAGAGATATAATAGATTTGCTTTGTCTACTAAATAAGTGCATCTAATTGGATTTGCATTGTAAACATTAAATAAAAGAAGAATGTAAAATAAAAGGAAATAATCTTTGATCCCAAGTGTGTTGTCCAGCTTTTACCAGTGTTTGTAAATAATCACGAAATCACTCAGGTACAGTCATACAAGTATTTGGGAATTTATCTCTATCATGGGACATGCACGTAAACTGGATCTGTGAAAAGCTTCACCAAAGACTGTATTTTCTACGAAAGTTATGGTTCTATGGTGTTGATAAGAAAATCATGTACTTATTTTAATCAGGCTGTATTTGAGAGTGTTATCAGGTATAGTCCATCTACATGTAGGGCTGGGCGATTTGGCAAAAAAAAAAAAAAATCTAGATTTTTTTATAAAGTTTGACCGATTCATGATTTCGATTTTTTTTTTTATTGTGTAACTAGTCAACTTAAAACATTAAAACAACATGACTGAAGTAGCATTCTCTTTATAAGTAACTTGAAAACCCATCTGGTTAAGGAACATTGTATTTTTAATGGCCATGTCATACAAAAATCGGTCAAGGTGTAAAGAAATGTAAAACAAATATCGTTGCTGAAGATTTCAATAAGAAATATTTGTGTAAATATTGCAGCTGCAGGAATACAGAGGGATTTTTTGCAAGTTTTGCTGAGTCTAGGAAAGATTGGCTGTCAGCTCGGCTTTGACTTTGTCTTCTGATTGAATGTCAGGTTGTAAAGCTGCTGCCTTTTTCTTAAAAAGATACAGTGGAGGAAAAGTACTGAACATGGAAACTGTAAAGCCTAATTTAACCCAATGTGTGAAGTTGTGGACGTATAGCAGGAGCAAATACAAGCACCAGATGTGTGTCTAATGTAAAATAATATATTTAATCTATTTTTCTTTTTTCCCCCTTTTAAATATTGATCATTTGATGCGCTTTGCTCCACTCTCTGTATTATGCTGCCTGATCTGTCTGGTTTTTAACTAGGTCCGCTAAATGACGTCATGGGGGCGGCTACTTTCATTTTCACTGCTACAGCTGTCAGCTGCTGCTCACCTCTGCTCGTGTTCAAACCAAAATATCAACACGGTTCAAACTAAGATTGGCGCGGTTTTTCACATGGCAGGTTTTTACGTCCTTCATACATGTTAAGATCGAGTTTATCGACTTGATGAGGGAATATGTCTTGACAATCCAGACGTGACTCAGACTAATGCAACGAGTAAAATCCTACATGACTTCATGCTTTAACAAGCAGGTCGTACACCAGAAGCGGCGCGACACGGTGCGCACATGACAGTTTAAGGTATCACGCACCAGACGCGCACATTTGCATGATATTTAACATGAAACTAATCAGATGGCGCTCTGTGGCGCGGCTGAAATATGAACTACTTTGTGAATGGTGGCTGGGCGGCGCCGGTGTGTATAGAAACCTGTTTAGAATTCTAAAATCCAAGGCGATGCGTGGTGCTGCGCGGCGTGTCGCCAAGAGGCGCTTCTGGTGTGCGACCTGCTTCATACAGAGAGTGAACCAAAGCGCATTGGTGCTATTATAATGTATCAAATATATATTTTTTAAAAATCGCCATTTCTCGATTTAATATAAAATTAAATTGTCGTCAAAACGTAAATTCGAATTAATCGAAATTTTTTTTTTTTAAAATATAATAAAAAAATTCGCCCAGCCCTATCTACGTTATGGCAATCTTTCTGTAAATCTGAAATCAAAATTTTTTATTATTATCAGAACTGCTACGAGACTAATAGAATCTGAAACTCTTACTAGTATTCAAACACTCTACGAGCAATGCACTCAGAATGAAGCGAAAATAATTTTAAACAATCCATCTCATGTACTCTTCCCATTTTAGGATCTTTTACCTTCTGGTAGAAGATCCAGATCCTTCAGCTTAAAGCGGAACAGACTAAAGGACTCTTTTATTCCAGTGTCAATCAGACTATTGAACACTGATCGATAATGTGTGAGGTTTTTTTTTCTGTATGTAATTCTTTTGCATGTTTGCTTATTTTGAATTGTTATTGTGTCAGAACTGGCTGAAGTGCATTGTGAGTTCACAGAAAATTTCCCCTTGAGGGACGATAAAGTATACAAACAAACATAATCTTCGTTACACCTCCACCTCTATTTTTTTGTGCCCAAATGTCTTAAACCAGGGCTATTCAATTGGCGGTCCCCGGGCCGAATCAGGCCCCCGAGGCACTTTGTTCCGGCCCTCCAAACAGTGTGACCAAGACATCAAAAATAAATTTAGTTCAGTTGACAAACGGCCGCTATGGTTATGAAGTGACGTGCGTCTGTTCAATAACAGCACGAGCTGCAGTTAAAGGCTGCACAGAGCGTGAGTCATCATAAGCGAGTGGTGCGGGCAGCCGAAAACATGTCTGTAGAAAAGGCGATTAGTACAATGCACTGATATCGTTAATAGGGATGCAACGATTAGCCGATTCCACTATTAACTGCGCTTTAATTCGTCACAGTTCATTAATCCTAAAGTCTTCTCTAAGCCGCATTTCTGTTGCACGGAACGAAACGAAACTGCTGCAAAATGCCAAGTCGCCTGTGCGCCAGTTTAAAGTTTGAAGTACACCGAGGCTAATACGCACGCACACAGGATTAACTATAGCAGCGGCCGTTCCCACATCACGTCTTTTCTGCTTGCAAGTTTGTTATTTCTAATGTAAGAATATATGACAATATGCGGGCGTCAGCGGAGCGATGCACTTGCGTCTTTCTGGGCGCACGCAGTAGAAAACATCTCACGGTGAGAGTTGTGCGTGCCTTCCAGTGCAATGTAAACAAAAGATCTGTTGGACAAATTATTATTAAAATGATTATGTATGCATGAATGCAGATGACAACACTTAATCTAAATAGCTGCTTCCCTAATATAAAGCTTGAATTTACAGTAGACGTGATAACAGTGAAACCATGATTATTCTTCAGACTATATAATCGTACAACCAAAATCTAAAATTGTTGCATCACTAATTGTAATGCAGTTCATAATACAACACATGAATGTGTCTGAATGTAGAAGAAGCCTACTTCAGCAATCAACTGCTTTACTGATATAATGTAGTTTCAAAATACAATATATTAACATTTTAATGTAGAAAAAGCCAACATGGGTGTCTTAAGAAGCAAAAATATACAGCATATGGGCTCTTATATGCTGTTGTGTCATCACTCATACAGCAAGTCATACCTCTCCGGCCCTTCGTTTGGGATGCTTTTCATGAACCGGCCCCCATGACAAACTAATTGAATATTGAATAGCCCTGTCTTAAACTCTTGAAATGCGGGGCTTAAAACATGTAAATTTAACTTTCACTGTTATGGTTAACTTAGCAGTGACTCTACAAATTGCATTTGCTCTGTAGCTCCTCAATTATAACCCAGACTTAACATTGCAGATCTTGTAATGTGACTATTGCAGATGCACACATCGGGATATCGATGCTGAAAAGATATCTTGTGCTGGCCTATTCTTGATGACACTTTTAAGACATTTGGACTGGTAACATGACTTTAAGCGAGGAGAGCACGTGTTGCAGTGCAGGGTTAATATCTAGCCAGTGACATGCAGATGAAGAGACGCACCTTTACACCCTGAATGAGGCCGTTCATGAGGAACGTGTGCTGGGGAAACGTGTCATGCAGGACCTGCAGAATCAAAAACACACCGAGAACATCCATTAGAGACTCTTTTAATTCAACTCACGTTTACTAATATAGTGCTTTTCACAATAATTATCCTTCCAAAAGCCGCTTCACAAATGTTGATTCCCTTCTAGAGATTTACACTTTGCATCTGAAACAGAATGATATCCTGATCACTTTGTTTGAAATTTGCATATGCAGTGCATTGTGGGAAGGTGCATCATCAAGCATGAGGGCACAGCGGACTAAATCAATAATAATTCAATAAAGGGTGATAATGAACACAGAAAAATACAAGGAATTATTATTTATTATTTAAACTTTAAGTACAGTATATTCAGATTGTATTTGCAGTGTTCATAGCATCCAACGCTTGAAGAGTTAATCATTAATTAACTTGCGTTTAACATTAACATTGTCATGTTATTCTGGACATGCTGAAACATTGTTTGAATATTCTGCGACTGTTTTTAGAGCTTTTGTACGCTAACACTGTGCAAACTGGCATTGTAAACTTTGAATAAAAATGTAAACAGTTTTTCACGTTTTAATTTTAGTTACTATACTCTCAAAACCAATCTGTACAAATCTACAGACTTCGTTATAATTCTGTATTCATTAGCATAAAATACATAAAAAGAAAGAAAATAAGAAGTTAAAAAATAAATCAAAAACAAATAAATCAAACTGTTCTGTAATCTACACTCCGAAATAAAGGCACAAAAACCGTCTCAGTGTTGGTATTTGCCCAAAGATTCAAACCTGTTAGCCTAAAAACAGAAAGACATCTAAATTAGTGTTTCTCAACTGGTGGGTCGCGACCCAAAAGTGGGTCATGTGAACATTTTCAGTGGGTCGCGGAGTGTGTGGTCAAAAAAACAACAAATGTTTAATTTAACTTATTTTGCTTATACCGGACTTTTATTTTGAAATGCGTGCGTGACAACCCTACTGTTTGACATGTGACATTTCATTTAACTATAGCAACAAATATGTCAAAGAGCAAGTGCGACCCCAAATATGAAAAGTGTAAATTTACATATATTGACGACAAAAAAGACTTAAAGCATTAGTGTGTCAAATGTAGAGAGGTGCTCTCACAAGAGAGCATGAAACCTTCTGAATTAAACGACATTTAGAAACCAGATGACATGCTTTATTAACAGTTCAGGTTGGTTCATGGTAACGGAACTTTTCCTTACCCTAACCACTGTTTACAGTATTTGTTGTTTTTATTTTGTAATATTGCTATAATTTAACACATTTTGTTAGACGAAAGCAATAAAATATAGTTTATTTGTAAGTCACCACAGCGGAATGAACCGCCAACTTATCCAGCAAGTTTTTACACAGCGGATGCCCTTCCAGCCGCAACCCATCTCTGGGAAACATCCACACACACATTCACACACTCACACTACGGACAATTTAGCCTACCCAATTCACCTGTACCACATGTCTGTGGACTGTGGGGGAAACCAAAGCATCTGAAAGAAACCCACACCAACATGGGGAGAACATGCAAACTCCACACAAAACCGTAAACTGAGCCGAGGTTCGAACCAGCGACCTTCTTGCTGTGAGGCGACAGCACTACCTACTGCGCCACCTCCAGTTTGTCCCCGCGACCCGGCCCCGGAAAAGCGGCAGAAGTGAATGAATGACGTCTTTGTGATTTTCTTATGATTTATCGGTTAATTATAATTCCTAAAATTTTATTGTAGTTCCTAAAAATTTGGGTCGCGGCCTGATGACCATGTAAAAATGTGGGTCCCATGGCCAAACCAGTTGAGAACCCCTGATCTAAATATTTTAGTAGTGTTCTTAAAAAGTAGTTAAAAACAAAACCGCAGTGTTTGCACAAATAGTCGACTGTGAGTTTTGTTGGATCATGCCCCCTTTGCTTTTGCCTTCAGTAGTTTTATGTAAAGAATTATAATGTTGTGTATATGTTTTTATTATATTTCCATTTTGTCAATTTTTTCAAGCCTCCTGTGGACAGATGTTGAGAATTAGCAAATTTGCTAAAGCTCTTAAACAAATGCACCAGGTTGTGCAGTGCAAATGTGATGTCCATGTCAAATTAATAAATAAATAAATAAAAACTGCAGACACTTTTTCAATATAAAAATGCTTTTTTGATGCAATAATAAACTGAACAAGCAGTTTCGCCTTATGCCACAGGATTAAGGAACTTGAATACTATCATAAAGAAAACCCACTCTAAAAGCAAAACTAAATCAATTGCTAAACACTCTGAAATCGTAAATATGCAGCCCACAACACATGTGGAAAGTTATTGCGCATCATATTTAACAAAATGTTTACTTTGAATTTTATTTATTTATTTTCTCACTTGATTACTTGAATATTAATCAAATGATGTCATTACGCTGCATCGCTGATCATGATTTCCAGGATTAACAGATCTGTCCTTCACAACAAAAACATGCACGCAGCGATCTCAGATCAGTTCCAGAGATTTATCTGATCACAAACTTAGCCAGCGATCAGTTATCAGGATTAAAACATCCAGCAAATCATCCTAGATTGTTTAAGTGAAGTACAGTTGAGGTCAGAATTATATAACCTACTGAATATTGTTTCCTCAATTTCTGTTTAACGGAGAGAAGATTAATTTTTCAACACATCTCTAATCGTAATAACTTGTTTTTAATAACTGATGTCTTTCCTATTCACCATGATGACTAGGGGTGTCACGATTTCGATTTTTAATCGAAATTGATCAAAATTTATGCTCAATTTCGATTATCGAATCAAAAAATAGAATCGTCGATGCTGCCACGCCCCCATGTCACGTCAGCTTGGCTTGCCAAGCGGGAAAAAACAGGCTTGTTGAAGTGCTTGTTAAACTGCAGAAGCAGGAGACCCGTCGACAGAGCTTAAACCCTCTCCTCTTTCAATGAAGTCGCCGGTGTGGAAGCATTTTGGATTTCCAGTGAGTTATGTTGACAACGTTCGTGTTGTCGACAAAAAAAAAACACAGTTTTGCAAGCTCTGCTATGTACGTATTACGTACAGTTTGTCCGATAGACAACACCGGCATCGCGATCCTCCGCCCGCCCCCGTTGCAAATCCGCTGGTGAAAAGTACACACTCAGGCCCTGTTTACACTGTCTTTGTTTTTAAATGGCATTTTAGAACGACAACGATTTGACATCCACAGTGGCGTGTAGCATTTCTGAGCAGCCCTCCTTCCTCTTTACCTCTGAAAATGCACATCACGTGACCACACAGACACAGACGCACACACAGCCATGCGCTCGAGACAGCAGGTCCAGGAAGTCAGAGGACTGCTTCAGTCTTTCACTCACTTGTACTCAGTCATTTTAGCTAACACCTCAGATACTGTCGGCTGGTTCCTGTTGGTTGTGCGTCTTTTTTACCGACGCCATTATAACGACACTGATCACTGCCTATTCACGAGTCCCGCAGAAAAAGTGATTGACAGGTGGTAATTATGTGTGTATCTTGCCTTTATTCATTTACTGTATGATTTGTTTATGGGTAAAACAAAGACCATGCAGGTCAGGTAGTTTAAACGGTAGGCTACAAATAATTAATTGGTCATTAATTAATTATTCATAATCGAAAATCGAATCGAATCGTGCCTTTAGAATCGAAAATGTAATCGAATCGAGGATTTGGAGGATCGTGACACCCTTAATGATGACAGCACATAATATTAGACTAGATATTCTTCAAGACACTAGTGTTCAGCCTAAAGTGACATGTAAAGGCTTCACTAGGGTAATTAGGGTAAAGTTAGGGTAATTAGGCAAGTCATTGTATAACAGTGGTTTGTTCTGGAGACAATCCAACACTAATATTGCTGAAGGGGCGAATAATATTGACCTTAAAATGGCTTTAAAACAATTAAAAACTGCTTTTATTCTAGCTGAAATAAAACAAATAAGACTTTCTCCAGAAGAACAAATATCAGAGGAAATTCTGAACAATTCCTAAATCTGTTTAACATCATTTGGTAAACATTTGAAAAAGAATAAACTCACAGGAGGGTGAATAATTTTAACTGTATGAAGATCAAACCCCAGAATCAGATCAGAAATAAGAATAGTGTGTTTTGATCAGTGACTCACGGTGAGCATCGGGGTGGTCAGGAGACCCCAGGCGAAAAACTCCATGAAGATCACCACCACTGCATGGGCCACCTTCGCCCGGCCGACACTGCGCTGCTGAACACACAGAACATTACACACTCGTGAGTTCACATACACACACAGAACAAGCATATTTAACACAAGCGTCTACTGCAAATGTAGGCATGGGCGGGTATAACATGCCGATAACCTTGGATTAAAATATCACTGTATCATGATTACTGCTCTAAAACATGTCCATTTTAAATGTCAAGGTAAAAAAACAACACCTTTTTATATATATATATATATATATATATATATATATATATATATATATATATATATATATATATATATATATATATATATATATATATATCGGACTCACACACGACTTTATTATCCCGTTTAGGGAAAATAAAATTGCAGCAAGGTGCCTTAACACAGGTGAAGTTACATGTACACATTAAAGGGCCATGAAACCCCCTTGTTTCAGCAGGATGTTTTCACACCTCTACTTTGGAAAAAGTCAGAAAAGTGGGCGTGTCCAGCTCTGTTTAGGGGGGAGTGTCGGAGGAACTAAAGTGGGATGGTGTGGGAGTGTCTATTTGTGCACGCGCGAGTTTCAGAGTCAAAATACACACACACACAGACAGGAGAAAGTGATGGTGTTTAACCTACAGGGACATCTGTAGTCGAATTATTTGCCAAATTATTAAATGTTGGACTTTAACTGCAGTTTGGCTCTTTCATTCAGGGAATTCATTCATGTCCCTCGCGACAAACGAGATATTTGATTCGAGGAACTGCTGCAAGCGTGTATTTTTCATGCAATGTTTGATACCGCACGGTGAATGAGAGAAAAAAAACTCTGCATTTCCCGGAAACTTAGATGCACACGGCAGGTAGCGTCAGAAAGTCGCGTGTGTTATTCCGGTCACAAAATGCGGTGCTAACATTTCTGCACTCAGTGCAATAGTTAACTTAATTCGATACGAACAAACTGAATAAACATAGAGCACTGGTCGCTCACTTACCAAATCTGTAGAGACAGAACAATCACCAGCAACTAGAGCCGCGTCTTTATGGAGAGAATACTACAAGCAAATCCAGATCTCAGCGTTTGGAGATGAGAACAGCTCTCAGGTAAACGATAATCCTCCTTAGACACGTAAGTTATTGTTGTCGAGCGTCGCGTACACTGTTAATCCACACGTGATCCAGATAAGCTCTCACAGAGAGAAAATGAAAACGAAACTTAACAGCAGCAAACTATAAAAGCAACACTTCACGCTTGTTTTGCCAACACAACGTGGCGTCTCTGTCGTCTAAACACTGTGACAGTAATGAATATTAATGAAGTTGCACAATAGAGCGTGCTGATTGGTTTGACCCAAGCCTTACTCATGCATTAATGCAGCACACTGTAAGACGTAATAAGACTCACTCAGGCACAGACGTCCAGTCTGCACGCTGGAATACACGCTATTATGTCATGGCCGTGACGCAGCTTCAAAAATTCGTTTCAAACAGGAAGTACAAATTTGCTTGAAATAACGCAAAAACAACCAATTTACACTTTTTAGTGAAATATAGGTGTCCTAATAGTGTTTTTAGCAGTGTGGGACACATATACCACTGTCAACAGCTCAAAAAATGTGTTTTGGTGTTTCGTTACCCTTTAATAAAATATCACCCCATACAATACATCACATTGTAGATGCATCGCCCTCCCTCTGGACTCATTTAATGACCTAAAAGAATTTCACACTCTGTCCTGCAAATAGTAACAGCTGCCAACAGATAGCGCACAGCACTCTACGCTTACAGAAAACTTTGCGCTGTTATAATTCACTTACCTTTTAATACATTTCGGTGCAATTATAATCCGCTATTAAAAACAACAACAATAAATGAATGTTTTGAATGGGTAATGCAGCCGTGGATGGATGCATTTTGGTTCCCGCCATGGAAGAATGAATGTAGCGGAAACCAAGCTCTTTAAAAGTTCTCTGTAGTTGTCTTGACAACACAAACTGCTGCTCTGGGATGAGCCACGTGCAAAAGATGCCCCTCTTAACGCAAAGGCGCATTCAATCGGCCACTTATGCAGCCAAACTAAAAATATATATAATAATAATTTTAATCGTTTAACTGATTGCATTAATCGGTTACAAACGCACCCTTCCGGTTAACGGTTAATCGATTATTTTGAGCATCCCTAGCTGAAACACAGAGCACAATGAGTGATCCAGGGTGTGTAGGATACCCTGAGCTCTCTTTAAAACACCAGTATGGTAAACCACCGTTGGACGAGTTTGGTTAAAACCAAAGATCTTGCCTGCCACCTTCACCAGGCTACTCAACCTGTTCTTGTTTGACACACTCAGATTACCGTACCAAGCAAAAAGATGAAACAGATTCAATAAATTGTTTATAAAACAGTGTCACCATAGAGGTACAACCTGAAACCATCCAAGTTTCTTCTTGGCGGACTTTTTTTTATAGACAGCCTGAGTGTGAGGTTGTCAAAATATTGTCAATAACGATCCCTAGATATTTATGTGTGTCCACAATTTTAATGTCCAAGCTTTTAATATTTGTTATGCTAGGGGTAGGAGAACGCTTCCTGTAATCCATCACCATGTCTGTTTTATTTACATTCAACTGGAGGAAAAGCTTATCACACCAGGAAGTAAATTCTTCCACAGCAGGACCATTCCCCAAATCCTGATCGTGGAGGAGACTCACAATCACTGAATCATCAGCGCATTTTATAATACGACAGTTCCCGTACATACTCCCACAATCATCAGTTGATGAAAGAATGCATGATACATGATGAACAGAAGAGGTGAGAGGAAACAACCTTGAGGGGACCCAGTGGAACAATACTGGAAGTCAGAAAGAGCAGCACTGACTCGGACACACTGCTGACGTCCTACTCAAATATCCAGAATCCATCCACAAATATTCAAATCCAAGTTAAAAAGAGAAATTAGTTTCTCAACCAACAAATGTGGCTTCATGGTATTAAAAGCAGAAGAGACATCAATACACACAATATGTACGTAACATGTTTAATATTTCGCAGAAGTAAACAAGTCAGGCTAAATAACTCAAACAAATCAGTGGCTTTATTATTTTCAGAAACACAGATTTCTGTACAGCTTGAGAAGGGATCTCTGGAGATCTTTCTGTTCTGTGGATATAAAGTTAAGCCACTGCACTGTTCAGCTCTACAGCAGGCTGGATGTTGATTTATAAGTGATTTGTTTTTCAGATGTTTTCTTGAATCGCGGGCTGATCAGTAGCTTTTTACGTGGAGTTCAGCCTACCCAATTCACCTGTACCGCATGCCTTTGGACTGTGGGGGAAACCGGAGCACCCGGAGGAAACTCATGCCAACACAGGGAGAACATGCAAACTCCACACAGAAACACCAACTGAGCCGAGGTTCGAACCAGCGACCTTCTTGCTGTGAGGCGACAGCACTACCTACTGCACCACTGCCTCGCCAGTTTTGGAGTCCATGGTCACAAATACAGTCTGTTAATGTTTAATTTGATGTCATCAAATGACTCTTAATATAAAAATAAAGACAATGGATATAGAAGCTATATTGTTACTCAAGAAGATTTTAGTGTCCAGATTCTGGAAACGTGAGTAAAATTGACGATATACATTTTAAAATGGCGATAGACAATTTAAGGATCAAACATATATTACTGAGGTGAAGTTGGTATTAAATGCACACGCTCGGACGTTCATTATAATTTCAAGGAAATATCCTTTGCAAATTCTACATAGTGAAACCATATAAGCAGCCAATGACTAGGCTACAACACACTCAAATATATAGTGCTGATTTTGTTTTGAAGTCATATGTACATGAGATTTGACACTGAATATTTAAAATATCATGGTAAACAACATGGGGAGCATGTCACAAGCGGTCACTGAACAAATGTGCGAATATGAAACCTACTTTAACTCAATAAATAATATTCAGATAAGAGAACAGAGGATCAGACTTCCGTTATATAGGCAAAAACATCTTAAACACAGATGTTATAAAAGATTTAATGTTACAAACACACGTCATGAACGTTAATCAGCCGCTAAAGACGCCCTGAGTCGTGTGACAGTCAGAAAATGACGCGTTTTCCGTGTTTGTTTCTGTTTCTCTACATATTGGGGGATGAAAACAGTGAGGAAACGCGAAAAAACACTTACTCTCATGTATTTAATCAGCATGGTGACTCTCCGTCGACGATCACATTCTGCCGCAGATGTTAATCATCCTGAGCGCAGATATCTGAGGGGAAATAAAACACTTTTAAACTCCAGCACGGCGATTCTCTTCCACTTTCCAACACCTACATTCCTCAGCGTACACTTCCGGCTTCCGTCTACAAGGCGGGAAGAGCTGGGGTTGCTTCAAAATAAAGGTCCCAAGGTAAATCTGAAAATAACACACACGCGGCACGCCTTGCTCACATGTAGAGGAAAATATAAACACACAGGATTATTTACGAGGATTGTGGAATTATCATCAAGTTTTCTGAATATAATGAAGCATTTTCAGCGGTTTTCCCAATTAAGGATTATTAAAAATAATTAATTTTGAGACAGTTTAAAGATTTGTAAGAAGCTGAAGACACAATTTCAACTTTTATTGCGATTTCTTTGCAACACGTTTTAAAAATCCCCCCTTCGTTTTTATTTATTTATATCAGAAATCGATTCAAATGAATAATTCTTTCGATTGAAACACACAGGAGTTAAATAAACCCATTTCCAGATAGTTATTCCTACATTTATTAAGAATTAATATCCTCCATTTGATCAGTCACGGAGTCTTTTATCTCGTGTGTTTGTGGTTGTTTGAATGAGGACTGGACACACTCTGCTCTTGAGGAAAACTTGATTTTTGATGAATTGTTTTGCTCATTTTTATACGAAAAAAGCCCAAATTGAGCGAATCATCGCGAGTTTGCAGTGAGAAGCGGACAGAGAGGTGTGTGTTGTGTGTGTTTGTTTAATTTTAGTGATGTGTGTTCACGTTGTTTTGTTGTTTACACCCCTTCACGCTTTTCTAATGTTAACTTGAAACTTTATAAACATTGATTTATCCATGTGCAGCTTTAGCTCAGTTTATGACACTTGTTTTGCATGCAAGTCCTTTAAAAATACCATACACGCCGAAGAGTACCTTGTTTACTATAGTAAACTTGTTCCTTCTCTTAGTGCATGTCTGAAAATGTTGTCTAGATAAGGAGAACAGAGTAAATACAGTACAGTTGTACAGTTGCATCTGGATATATTCACTTTAGTAAAGTATATTATACCACATTTTCATCATGATACCCAGAATTATTGTCTGTCATATTTAGAGCAAGAATAATTTGCCCTATTAAGCTACTATTATTATTATTTAAGGATCACAGATTGAACAAAATACTTATTGTCATCTGAAATCTTTATACTTGGTCACTCTTGAAAATTTTTGTGTCAAATCTTGCGGTTTTGAATAATTTCACACAGAATCACATTTAGTGTCATCACTTACTGCGTATACGTAGCTCAAATATAAAGTGTATCGCTTCATTTATATATATATAATAAAAAATGAAGGGAGTTTGTGCTCAATTTAAAATAATGTGAGTTTGTGGTTAAAATGTGATTAAAATAAAGTGTTTTCTTAAAATGACATTACAAATTAAGTGAGTTTGTGCTTATAATTTGATCAAAATATTACATGTGATTTAATTTGATCAAAATGAAGTTCATTTGTGCTCAAAGTACGATGAATTAAGTGAGTTTGCTTAAAATGTGATCCAAAAATTTAGTTTATGCTTGTATAATGGGATTAAATATAGTTGGTTATATAAATATATATGGTTAAACGTAATTAAAATAAAGCAAGTCTGGTTAAAATTCTATTATATATTAAGTGAGTTTGTGCTTAATTTGATCAAAAAACTAAGTGTGATTTAGAGGTGATCAAAATTAAGCACATTTGTGCTTCAAATAGAATTAAGTGAGTCCTTAAAATGATGAAATTAAGTGAGTTTGTGCTTAAAATGGGATTCAAAAATTGAGTTTGTGCTTATAATGTGATTAAAAACATTATAATCACATTTTTGGTCAATTTTATATGAAAAAATCCCATTAAGCTAGTTATTAAGCAAGTTATTAAGCGATTAAATTAAGCGAGTTTGCTTAAAATTGATTAAAATTGAGTGAGTTTGCTTAAAATGTGATCCAAAAAATGAGTTTATGCTTATAATGTGATTAAATGTGATAAAAATAAAGCGAGTCTGCCTAAAATTCTATTTTAAATTCTATTTTAAATTAAGTGAGTTTGTGCTTAATTTGACTAAGTGTGATTAACATTTGATCAACATTAAAGGACATTTGTGCTTCAAAAATGACAAAATTAAGTGAGTTTGTTTAAAATTTGATCAAAATAAAGTTGGGATAAAATTCCACTACAAATTAAGCAAGTCTGTGCTTTAATTTTTTCAAAAAAATAAGTGTTATTCATTTTGATCAAAATTAAAGTACATTTGGTCTTAAAATGTGACATAATAAAGTGAGTTTTGTTAAAATGGTATTAGAGATTAAATGAGTGTGTGCTTATAATTTGATCAAAATATTATGTGTGATTTAGTAGTGATAAAAATTAGGTACATTTGTACTTCAAATATGATAAATAATTCAGCTAGAGTTCTTAAAATGGATTAAAATTAAGTGAGTTTGCTTAATATGTGATACAAAATTTTTTGTGAGTTTATGCTTATAAAATGATTAAAAATAGTTTGTGGTTAAATGTGATCAAAATAGAGCGAGTCTGGTTAAAATTCTATTACAAAATTAAGTGAGTTTGTGCTTAATTTGACCAAAAAACTAAGTGTGATTAACATTTGATCAACATTAAAATACATTTGTGCTTTAAATGTGACAACTTTAAGTGAGTTTGTGTTTAAAATTTGATAAAAAAATTAAGTGAGTTTGTGTTTAAAATGTGATCACAATTAAGTTAGTTTGGATAAAATTTTACTACAAATTAAGCGAGTGTGTGCTTAAAATGATCAAAAATTAAGTGGGATTAATTTTAATCAAAATTAAAATTACATTTGGCGCTTAAAATGTGACAAAATTAAGTGAGTTTGTGCTTAAAATGTGATGAAAAAACTGAGTTTATGCTTATATTGTGATTAAAAATAGTTTGTGGTTAAATGTGATCAAAATAAAGTGAGACTGGTTAAAATTCTATTACAAAATTAAGTGATTTAAATTTAATTTGTGTTTAATTTGACTAAGTGTGATTAACATTTGACCAACGTTAAGTACATTTGTGCTTCAAATGTGTCAAGTAAGTGAGTTTGGATAAAATTCTATTACAAATTAAGTGAGTTTGTGATTAAAATTTGATAAAAAAATTAAGTGTAACTGCTATTTGATTAAGTATGTTTGTGCTTCAAATGTGACAAATTGAGTTTGTGCTTATAATGTGATTAAAATTGAGTTTGTAGTTTTAGTGTAATAAAATTAAGTGAGTTTGTGCTTTATAACATGATTAAAAATAAAGCAAGTTGTGGTTAAAACGTGAAGTGAGTTTGTTCAACTTAAAATTTGTTCAAAAAAATTAAATGTAATCAATATTAAGTATGTTTGAGCTTAATATGTGATCAAACTTTTAGGTGAGTTGTATTTAAATGGATTGAAATTAAGCCAGTTTACTTACAATTTGATTAAACCTGTTTGTGCCTAAATCTGATTAAAAATAAAGTGAGTTTTTGTGCTGAAAATCAAAATGGGTTGTTTGTAAAATGTATCAAAGAGAATCTGCTGTGTATCAAACGAGCTGATACTTAACTGAAGTTATTATTTTAACTAATCTGAAAGGTCTGTTGTTGTGTGTATTAAAGCAGATGGAGAGTCCGTACAGAACGCATCGCTCCAAACACACTGGAGGTCAGATTTAGCCATATACTATATAAACTAAATCATAACTAAGGATTGACTATATTAACTAATCTGAGCTGGTGTTTTTGTTTTGATCAGTTCGCAGTGTATCAAGTGGCCGATCCACAATGAAGAAGAAAAACTCCCACAAGTGAGTTTTATATATTATTTTAATGTTTTTTGTTGATGGATACACTGCAAAAATCATATTGAATCTCCGTGTTTCTGTCTTGTTTTTTCAGTAAAATAATAAAATCAACATACATTTACTGGAGAAAAGAAATGACTGGAAATATCAAGTCTTGTTTGGTTATAATTATTTTTTATAAAACAATAAAAATGTATTATGCAAAACAATAAATTTAAATTTAGTGAGTGCATTTAAAAGGATTAAAATTGAGTTTGTGCTAAAATTGATCAGAATGATTTGATTTTGTGCTTTATAAAATGGATCAAACTTAAGTGAGTGTGTTTAAAAGGATCAATATATTGAGTTTGTCCTTGAAATGTGATTAAATCAAGTGCTGGTTTTGTGCTTAAATTGCATCAAAATTGGAGGTTTTAATTGTGTTTTTGTTTAAAATGGTTGAAAATCAAATGAGTTTGTGCTTAAAATGGTTCAATTTTAAGTCAGTTTGTGCTTAAAATGGCTCAATATTAAGTCAGTTTGTGCTTAAAATGGCTCAATATTAAGTCGGTTTGTGCTTAAAATGGCTCAATATTAAATCAGTTTGTGCTTAAAATGGTTCAATATTAAGTCAGTTTTTGCTTAAAATGGTTCAATATTAAGTCAGTTTGTGCTTAAAATGGCTCAATATTAAATCAGTTTGTGTTTAAAATGGTTCAATATTAAGTCAGTTTGTGCTTAAAATGGCTCAATATTAAGTCAGTTTCTGGTTAAAATGGCTCAATATTAAGTCAGTTTGTGCTTAAAATGGCTCAATATTGAGTCAGTTTGTGCTTAAAATGGTTCAATATTAAGTCAGTTTGTGCTTAAAATGGCTCAATATTAAGTCAGTTTCTGCTTAAAATGGTTCAATATTAAGTCAGTTTGTGCTTAAAATGGCTCAATATTGAGTCAGTCTGTGCTTAAAATGGTTCAATATTCAGTCAGTTTGTGCTTAAAATGGCTCAATATTAAGTCAGTTTGTGCTTAAAATGGCTCAATATTAAGTCAGTTTGTGCTTAAAATGGTTCAATATTAATTCAGTTTGTGCTTAAAATGGCTCAATATTAAGTGAGGTTGTGGATAAAGTGGAGATTTTGTTAGAAATGGTTCAAAATTAAATGAGTTTGTGCTTAAAATGGTTTAATAATACATAAATTTGTACTTAAAATGCTTCAAAATTAAATTAATTTGTGCTTAAAATGGTTCAATAACAAGTGATTTTGTGCTTAAAATGGCTCAATATTAAGTCAGTTTGTGCTTAAAATGGCTCAATAACAAGTGATTTTGTACTTAAAATGGCTCAATATTAAGTCAGTTTGTTTTTAAAATGCTTCAATATTAAGTCAGTTTGTGCCTAAAATGGTTAAAAATTAGTAAGTTTGTGCTTAAAATGGCTCAATATTAAGTCAGTTTGTGCTTAAAATGGCTCAATATTAATTCAGTTTGTGCTTAAAATGGGTCAATATTAAGTGAGGTTGTGGATAAAGTGGAGATTTTGTTAGAAATGGTTCAAAATTAAATGAGTTTGTGCTTAAAATGGTTTAATAATACGTAAATTTGTACTTAAAATGGTTCAAAATTAAACTAATTTGTGCCTAAAATGGTTCAATAACAAGTGATTTTGTACTTAAAATGGCTCAATATTAAGTCAGTTTGTGCTTAAAATGGTTCAATATTAAGTCAGTTTGTGCTTAAAATGGCTCAATATTAAGTCAGTTTGTGCTTAAAATGGCTCAAAATTAAGTCAGTTTGTGCTTAAAATGGCTCAATATTAAGTCAGTTTGTGCTTAAAATGGCTCAATATTAAGTCAGTTTGTGCTTAAAATGGCTCAATATTAAGTCAGTTTGTGCTTAAAATGGCTCAATATTAAGTCAGTTTTTGCTTAAAATGGTTCAATATTAAGTCAGTTTGTGCTTAAAATGGTTCAATATTAAGTCAGTTTTTGCTTAAAATGGTTCAATATTAAGTCAGTTTGTGCTTAAAATGGCTCAATATTAAATCAGTTTGTGCTTAAAATGGCTCAATATTAAGTCAGTTTCTGGTTAAAATGGCTCAATATTAAGTCAGTTTGTGCTTAAAATGGCTCAATATTGAGTCAGTTTGTGCTTAAAATGGTTCAATATTAAGTCAGTTTGTGCTTAAACTGGCTCAATATTAAATCAGTTTCTGCTTAAAATGGCTCAATATTAAGTCAGTTTGTGCTTAAAATGGCTCAATATTGAGTCAGTCTGTGCTTAAAATGGTTCAATATTCAGTCAGTTTGTGCTTAAAATGGCTCAATATTAAGTCAGTTTGTGCTTAAAATGGCTCAATATTAAGTCAGTTTGTGCTTAAAATGGTTCAATATTAATTCAGTTTGTGCTTAAAATGGCTCAATATTAAGTGAGGTTGTGGATAAAGTGGAGATTTTGTTAGAAATGGTTCAAAATTAAATGAGTTTGTGCTTAAAATGGTTTAATAATACATAAATTTGTACTTAAAATGCTTCAAAATTAAATTAATTTGTGCTTAAAATGGTTCAATAACAAGCGATTTTGTGCTTAAAATGGCTCAATATTAAGTCAGTTTGTGCTTAAAATGGCTCAATAACAAGTGATTTTGTACTTAAAATGGCTCAATATTAAGTCAGTTTGTTTTTAAAATGCTTCAATATTAAGTCAGTTTGTGCCTAAAATGGTTAAAAATTAGTAAGTTTGTGCTTAAAATGGCTCAATATTAAGTCAGTTTGTGCTTAAAATGGTTCAATATTAATTCAGTTTGTGCTTAAAATGGGTCAATATTAAGTGAGGTTGTGGATAAAGTGGAGATTTTGTTAGAAATGATTCAAAATTAAATGAGTTTGTGCTTAAAATGGTTTAATAATACATAAATTTGTACTTAAAATGCTTCAAAATTAAATTAATTTGTGCTTAAAATGGTTCAATAACAAGTGATTTTGTGCTTAAAATGGCTCAATATTAAGTCAGTTTGTGCCTAAAATGGTTAAAAATTAGTAAGTTTGTGCTTAAAATGGCTCAATATTAAGTCAGTTTGTGCTTAAAATGGTTCAATATTAATTCAGTTTGTGCTTAAAATGGCTCAATATTAAGTGAGGTTGTGGATAAAGTGGAGATTTTGTTAGAAATGATTCAAAATTAAAAGAGTTTGTGCTTAAAATGGTTTAATAATACGTAAATTTGTACTTAAAATGGTTCAAAATTAAACTAATTTGTGCCTAAAATGGTTCAATAACAAGTGATTTTGTACTTAAAATGGCTCAATATTAAGTGAGTTTGTGCTTAAAATGGTTCAATATTAAGTCAGTTTGTGCTTAAAATGGCTCAATATTAAGTCAGTTTGTGCTTAAAATGGCTCAAAATTAAGTCAGTTTGTGCTTAAAATGGCTCAATATTAAGTCAGTTTGTGCTTAAAATGGCTCAATATTAAGTCAGTTTGTGCTTAAAATGGCTCAATATTAAGTCAGTTTGTGCTTAAAATGGCTCAATATTAAGTCAGTTTTTGCTTAAAATGGTTCAATATTAAGTCAGTTTGTGCTTAAAATGGTTCAATATTAAGTCAGTTTTTGCTTAAAATGGTTCAATATTAAGTCAGTTTGTGCTTAAAATGGCTCAATATTAAATCAGTTTGTGCTTAAAATGGCTCAATATTAAGTCAGTTTCTGGTTAAAATGGCTCAATATTAAGTCAGTTTGTGCTTAAAATGGCTCAATATTGAGTCAGTTTGTGCTTAAAATGGTTCAATATTAAGTCAGTTTGTGCTTAAACTGGCTCAATATTAAGTCAGTTTCTGCTTAAAATGGCTCAATATTAAGTCAGTTTGTGCTTAAAATGGCTCAATATTGAGTCAGTCTGTGCTTAAAATGGTTCAATATTCAGTCAGTTTGTGCTTAAAATGGCTCAATATTAAGTCAGTTTGTGCTTAAAATGGCTCAATATTAAGTCAGTTTGTGCTTAAAATGGTTCAATATTAATTCAGTTTGTGCTTAAAATGGCTCAATATTAAGTGAGGTTGTGGATAAAGTGGAGATTTTGTTAGAAATGGTTCAAAATTAAATGAGTTTGTGCTTAAAATGGTTTAATAATACATAAATTTGTACTTAAAATGCTTCAAAATTAAATTAATTTGTGCTTAAAATGGTTCAATAACAAGTGATTTTGTGCTTAAAATGGCTCAATATTAAGTCAGTTTGTGCTTAAAATGGCTCAATAACAAGTGATTTTGTACTTAAAATGGCTCAATATTAAGTCAGTTTGTTTTTAAAATGCTTCAATATTAAGTCAGTTTGTGCCTAAAATGGTTAAAAATTAGTAAGTTTGTGCTTAAAATGGCTCAATATTAAGTCAGTTTGTGCTTAAAATGGTTCAATATTAATTCAGTTTGTGCTTAAAATGGGTCAATATTAAGTGAGGTTGTGGATAAAGTGGAGATTTTGTTAGAAATGATTCAAAATTAAATGAGTTTGTGCTTAAAATGGTTTAATAATACATAAATTTGTACTTAAAATGCTTCAAAATTAAATTAATTTGTGCTTAAAATGGTGCAATAACAAGTGATTTTGTGCTTAAAATGGCTCAATATTAAGTCAGTTTGTGCCTAAAATGGTTAAAAATTAGTAAGTTTGTGCTTAAAATGGCTCAATATTAAGTCAGTTTGTGCTTAAAATGGTTCAATATTAATTCAGTTTGTGCTTAAAATGGCTCAATATTAAGTGAGGTTGTGGATAAAGTGGAGATTTTGTTAGAAATGATTCAAAATTAAAAGAGTTTGTGCTTAAAATGGTTTAATAATACGTAAATTTGTACTTAAAATGGTTCAAAATTAAACTAATTTGTGCCTAAAATGGTTCAATAACAAGTGATTTTGTACTTAAAATGGCTCAATATTAAGTCAGTTTGTGCTTAAAATGGTTCAATATTAAGTCAGTTTGTGCTTAAAATGGCTCAATATTAAGTCAGTTTGTGCTTAAAATGGCTCAATATTAAGTCAGTTTGTGCTTAAAATGGCTCAATATTAAGTCAGTTTGTGCTTAAAATGGCTCAATATTAAGTCAGTTTGTGCTTAAAATGGTTCAATATTAAGTCAGTTTGTGCTTAAAATGGCTCAATATTAAGTCAGTTTGTGCCTAAAATGGTTCAAAATAAGTAAGTTTGTGCTTAATTTATTAAAATGAAGTGAGATTGTGAATAAAGTGAAACAACATTTAGTAAATGTGCTCAAAATGATTAAATAAAGTTTGTGCTTAAAAGTGTTCCAAAAAATAAGTTTGCACTTAAAATGTTTCCAAATGATGTCAGTTTGCATGCACTGATGTTGTAGGTTTTGTAATGTGTGTATATTTTATTATATGTGTATCAGACACAGATTTGCATGTGTGCATTGATGTTGTGTTTCATTATGTGTGTATCAGAAACAGACATGCGCGTGCGGTCAGTCCAGTGCGGCCGCTGGGTCAGTCAGTGGTCGGCTGCCGGATCCAGCACCTCTGGAAGGAGGATGTTTCATCTCCAGTGTCGCTGTGGAAAGGGACGGTTCTGTCGCAGGTGGAGGTGGACGACTCCCTGTTTCTCATCAAATATGACGGAGTGGACTGTGTGTACGGCCTCCAGCTCTTCACTGATGATCGTGTTCGAGATCTGGAGCTTCAGCCGGGACAGATTGCCTCGTTTCGGGTCAGCGACTCCAGGCTGGCAGATAGACTTCTGGGAAGGCCCGTGGTTCACCTGTTCGAGACGGACGATGGATCCAAAGATGAGTGGAAGGGTCTAGTTCTCTCCAGAGCTCCCAGCATGCCTGCATGGTTCTTTATCACGTATGAGAAAGACCCGATGCTGTACATGTACCAGCTGATGCAGGACTACAGAGACGGAGATCTGCGCCTGCTGCCTGACTCAGGTGAGACTCAAACACCGATATCAATATACTTTACGTAATGGTAATGACAAAGATGATGGTGATGAAGATTCTAATGATGATTGGGATGATTATGATGGAGATGGTAATGAAGACAGTGATGATGATGATGATGTTGATGATGATGACTGTAATGATGACGATGGTGATGACAATGGTAATGATGATGGTAATGATGTTGATGCATACAGTAAGAATGGGATGATGATGATGATGGTAATGACGGTGATGATGATGATGATGATGATGATGGTGCATGTGATTATGGTAATAATGATGAAGATAATAATAAAGATGGTGATGATGATGATGATGATAATGATAATAGTGATTATGATGTTGATGATGGTGATGATAGTGATGATGATAGTAATGAGGATGTTGATGAAGATTGTAATGATGGTTATGATAATGATGGTGGGGATGATGATGGTAATAAAGATGTTGATGACGAAAATGGTAATGATGACGAGGGTTATGATGATGTTGAAGATGGTAATGATGATGGTGATGGTAATGATGTTGATGATGAAGATGGTAATGATGATATTGATGATGATGATGGTTATTATGAGGGTAATGATTATGTTAGTGTTGAAGATGGTGATAATAGTAATGAGGTTGTTGATGACGAAGATGGTAATGATGATAGTGATGATGATTGTAATGATGGTTATAATAATGATGGTGGTGATGATGATGGTCATAAAGATGTTGATGACGAAGATGGTAATGATGGTAATGTTGACGAGGGTTATGATGATGTTGAAGATGGTAATGATGATGGTGATGGTAATGATGTAATTAATGAAGATGTTAATGATGATGTTGATGGTAATGATGATGAAGATGGTAAAGATGATAGTGATGATGATTGTAATGATGGTTATGATAATGATGGTGGTGATGATGATGGTAAAAAAGATGTTGATGACCAAGATGGTAATGATGGTAATGATGACGAGGGTTATGATGATGTTGAAGATGAAGATGGTAATGATGATATTGATGATGATGGTTATTATGAGGGTAATGATTATGTTAGTGTTGAAGATGGTGATAATAGTAATGAGGTTGTTGATGACGAAGATGGTAATGATGATAGTGATGATGATTGTAATGATAGTTATAATAATGATGGTGGTGATGATGATGGTAATAAAGATGTTGATGACGAAGATGGTAATGATGGTAATGATGACGAGGGTTTTGATGATGTTGAAGATGGTAATGATGATGGTGATGGTAATGATGTAATTGATGAAGATGTTAATGATGATAGTGATGATGATGTTGATGATGACGATGGTTATTAGGATGGTAATGATTATGTTAGTGATGAAGATGGTAATGACTATGTTAGTGATGAAGATGGTAATGATAGTGATGATGATAGTAATGAGGTTGTCGATGACGAAGATAGTAATGATGATAGTGATGAAGATTGTAATGATGGTTATGATAATGATGGCGATAATGATGATGGTAAAGATGTTGAGGATGAAGATGGTAATGATAGTAATGATGACGAGGGTTATGATGATGTTGAAGATGGTAATGATGATGGTGATGGTAATGATGTAATTGATGAAGATGCTAATGATGATGTTGATGGTAATGATGATGAAGATGGTAAAGATGATAGTGATGATGATTGTAATGATGGTTATGATAATGATGGTGGTGATGATGATGGTGGTAATAAAGATGTTGATGAAGAAGATGGTAATGATGGTAATGATGACGAGGGTTTTGATGATGTTGAAGATGGTAATGATGATGGTGATGGTAATGATGTAATTGATGAAGATGTTAATGATAGTGATGATGATAGTAATGAGGTTGTTGATGACGAAGATAGTAATGATGATAGAGATGAAGATTGTAATTATGGTTATGATAATGATGGTGGTGATGATGGTAATAAAGATGTTGATGACGAAGATGGTAATGATGATGGTGATAATGGTTATGATAATGGTGGCGTTGATGATGATGGTAATAAAGATGTTGATGACGAAGATGGTAATGATGATAGTGATGAGGATGGTTATGATGATGGTAATGATTATGTTAGTGATGAAGATGATAATGATGGCGGTGAAGATGATAATGATGGCAATGATGTTGATGTCGAAGATCGTATTGATGATAGTGATGAGGATGGTAATGATTATGTTGGAGATGGTAATGATGATAGTGATGAGGATGGTTATGATGATGGTAGTGATTATGTTGGAGATGGTAATGATGATAGTGATGAGGATGGTGGTCATGATCAAGATGGTTATGTTGATGGTAATGATGATGATGGTATTGATGGTAAAGATGGTAATGCTGATAATAATGAAGATGAATAAAACGATAGTGTTGCTAATGTTGATGATGAAGATAATAATGATGTTGATGTGTGTGTTTCTCTATCAGATATTGATGTTAATGATGCTTGTGTGTGTGTGTGTGTGTGTGTGTGTGTGTGTGTGTGTGTGTGTGTGTGTGTGTGTGTGTGTTTCTCCATCAGATGAGGCAGCTGAGCTCAGAGAAGCAGGTGAAGTGAGTGAGACGCTGGTGGGGAAGCAGGTGGAGTGTCTGAATAAAGACGGAGCACAGAAGCTCGGCACCATCATCCAGCAGGTCCAGGCCAAACCTTCCGTCTACTTCATCAAGTTCAACGACGACTATCACATCTACGTCTACGACATGGTGGGATCCTGAGTCTGTCTCTGACTCCAGATCAGTCTGCTGTGAGAAATAAACATCTCCATCAGCTTCCGTCTTCACACACAGAGAGAGATATTTTTGTACTGTGAGTTTTGGTTGGAGATGCTGCAGACGATCAGTTCACGTCTCTGTTTTTTGTTTGTTAGCATTAAAGAGTTCATCATCTGTTTCTGATGCTGTAAATAGTGCCTTTTTCTCTTCTGAGATCTCTGAGAGACCCACTGATCAATAAAAGCATTCCTAAACTGTAAGACTGTACCTATATTTGACTGTCTCTGCCTACTTTCCCCATTTTATTTTCCTCAATAAAAGAAGTAAATGCTGTAAAAATCATGGTGAAAACGTAAAACATGCTCAGATTTAAAAGTTAGACTGCATTTTTTTACATATTTACTCATTGACAAGGAGTTCCCCAAATGCAGCATGATTTTAATAGTAATTCATCCAATCATTTTCCTTTCGGCTTAGTCCCTTATTTATCAGGGATCGCCACAGTGGAATGAACCACCAACTATTCCGGCATATGGGTTATTCAGCGAATGCCCTTTCAGCTGCAACCCAGTACTGGAAAACACCCATACACACTCATACACTATGGCCAGTTTAGTTGATCAGTTCCCCTATAGCGCATGTGTTTGGACTGTGGGGGAAACCGGAGCACCCGGAGGAAACCCACGCCAACATGAAACACTAACAGACCCAGCCCAGACTCAAACCAGCATGAGGCCACAGAGCTAAGCACTGAGCCACCATCCCGCCTTGAATAATAATATTTTAGTAAAATATTAAGTTACTTCCGTCACAAAATAACAGCTTTTCAGTCTAAATGGCGTGGTATAGTGTCTTGTAGATGCATTATGAAGATTAAAGTGTTTAATAGCGTGTGTCAAACTCTGGAATTATTGTGGAAAGCAGTATTTTGAGCGTCTGCTGTATTTACATAAGCAGCATGTGTAAACAGAATCTCTCATTACCCATGATTCCTCAGTGCACACAGAGGAGCCCTTCACAACACGGCTGTCTCCTACTGTAAGTGCACGTCTCTTCAGTACGCTCTTAAACATATACATAGAACAAACACTGCACATGTGTGATGGATTTTAAACTTGCAGGTAGGACTTTATTCTCTTTTTTTGGCAAGCTGAAGAGTTAAAATATACTTAAAATGTTGAGGAAATAATTTAAAAGCAGATTTTAGGCTCTGTAAAACTGCTAAATGGGGTAAAAAATAAATCAAGTACTGAAAATAGATGTGAATTCATTTAAGTGTAAGTTTGTTGACTAAATTAATTAAATAGAGCGGACAGTGGCTTCAGTAAACTGCTATTAAATGTGTAATTTTGTTATACAGTTTTAGATGAAAACATTACTGTGAAGTTTTATTTCCTAATTTAAACAGTAAGTTTAGCCATTATGTTTGGTGTTTTTAGGTTTTATATGTTTATATAGTTTATTATTATTGTTATTTATTATGTAAACTGTATTTTAGTTTATATTATTTTTGTACTTCAAATTAGCAAAAAGTTGCAGCTGGAAGGGCATCCGCTGCGTAAAACATGCTGGATAAGTTGGTGGTTCATTCCGCTGTGGCGGCCCCTGATTAATAAAGGGACTAAGCTGAAAAGTAAATAAATGAATAAAATTAGCAAAAAGTGAAAATAAGAAATGCTTCCTAAATTTGATTTTACAATATATTACTTATATTTATTTACTTTCAATTAAACCCACGTTTATGTATGTGTGTGTGGTTTTAGTTTTAGTTAATAATAATAAGCCTAATGTACATCTGGCCACTTTATTAGGTACACCTTACTAGTACCGGGTTGGACCCCTTTCTGTCTTCAGAACTGCTTTAATCCTTGGTGTCGTAGATTCAGCAAGCTACTGTAAATATTCCTCAGAGATTTTGCTCCATGTTGTCATGATAGCATCACACAGTTGCTGCAGATTTGTCGGCTGCACATCCATGATGCCAATCTCCCGTTCCACCACATCCCAAAGCTGCTCTATTGGATTGAGCTCTGGTGACTGTGGAGGCCATTTGAGTACAGTGAACATCGTCATGTTCACCAGTCTGAGATGATTGAGCTTTATGGTGCGTTATCCTGCTGGAAGTAGCCATCAGAAGATGGAGACACTGTGCTCATAAAGGGATGGACATGGTCAGCAGCAATACTCAGGTAGGCTGTGGCGTTGATGCTCAATTGGTACTAATGGACCCAAAGAAAATCTCCCCCACACCATTACACCACCACCACCAGCCTGAACCGCTGATACAAGGCAGGATGATCCATGCTTTCATGTTGTTGAGGCCAAATTCTGCCCCGAGCATCTGAATGTGTCAGCAGAAATGGAGACTCATCAGAGCAGCAACGTTTCTCCAATCTTCTATTGGGAATCTTGAAAATCCCAGCAGATCATCAGTTTCTGAAATACTCAGAGCAGCCCGTCTGGCAGCAACAACCATGCCACGTTCAAAGTTTCTTAAATCCCCTTTCTTCCCCATTCTGATGCTCGCTTTGAACTGCAGCAGATCCTCTTGACCATGTCTACATGCCTAAATGCAGTGAGCTGCTGCCCTGTGATTGGCTGATTAGAAATCTGCATTAACAAGCAGTTGGACAGGTGTACCTAATAAAGTGGCCGGTGAGCATATGTAGTTAAACATTTAAATACTGAATAAAATACTTAAATTAAGTTCTATAATAAATACTGTAGACTTTCTGCCTCTAAATATTTAATATTTAATAAACTGTTTCTTGCCATTTCTTTGTAGCAAGTTCAGAGTGAAAACATTTGAAGTAAATTCTACACCGTTGTTTGGAGTTCTTTAGATTGTCTTTAAATCCAGAATAATGTCTGTTGCAGTGTTTGATCATCAGTGCATTTTGCCGATCTGTGTCTCATTAAACACACATTCATCTTTTCTCTGATTTCAGATGGACTCTTAATGAAATGCCGGATTTATTATTGTCAAGGAAACTCTGAACCATCATGTAATCTGAACCAAAACGATGGATGAAATCACATGATGCAGTTTCACTGAAATGGTTTCATTTAAACGGACCTCAGATCTGCAGTGTTCACTCTTTAAAATTAACATTTGAGTAGCTTTTACAGCAGTTTTAATTATCGGTTATTTAATTACACATTTATTTTTGCATGTTATTATTATGATTATTATTATGTTTGGCCTTTGGGAAGGGTTTTGATTCTGGGGTTTGCTTTTTTTGTTGTTGATTAATTTATATTTTAAACCAGGAATCCTGTTTTTTTTTTTTTTTTTGTATCTTATTTAGGACTTTGGATTAATTTGCAACAATAAAATAAAATTTTAATTAAATAAGTAAAAAATCTAATTAAATAAAAATAAGTAAAATAAAATAAATGTTATAAAATACAGTAAAACTAAATAAAAGTACAAATAAAATTAATATAAAAATGAAATTAAAATAAATGTAATAAATTAAATAAAAATAAAGCATTAAAAGTTAAATAATTAATATGAAATAAATCTAATTAAATCTAATAAATAAATAAATTAAATATAATAAATAAATAAATAAATAAATAAATAAACAAACTATTCTTTGAAGAACCAACAAGGAATTTTCATAATGCTGAACTTTTTAGCTTCCTCAAGAGCTATTTTTTAAAAATTGAATGACCTGAAGCACATTGTTTCAGAACCTTTTTGGGGGATGAAGAGACTGTATGATCAATAAAAGTCTGTCGAAGCCGTTAAAGCACATCAGTCGTGAGGAGTGTGTGATCATTGGTGTGTTTCCATCATGAGATGCTCCCTCCGCTGTGTGTTTTGGGCTCTGCTCTTTCTCTGTGTTCTTCTGCTGTATCGTCAGTCCTGCAGGATTCACATGCAATCTGGCATCCCAAAAGATGGAGATCTGGAGCAGGATTTGCTGGAGCTCCAGGACCAGCACTTTCTGCAGCTCTCCACCAACCTCAGCAGACTCATACAAGGTTATTATAGAGCTGCATTTTAATATGAGTTCAGTAACACTTTAGTTTAGGTCACAATTCCTATCATTTACTACCTACTGGCTTATTACCTGCCTATCATTCAGATATTAACTGTGCAGGGTGTATTAGTAGCTAAAAACAGTACTATCTTATTCTGCATCTCTATTCCTATCCTAAACCGTCTTGTCACTCAGCCATCAACTCTGTTATCCATCAACTCTATTAACCATCAACTCTTCTGTCCTGATCTCAGAGCTGCGGGGCGAGCTGCGCCGGTCTGCGTTTGCTCTTCCAGAGGATCAGCAGGAGCTGCAGGATTTCCTCCATCAGCAGATCCTCCGGGCCGAGAGCAGATCTGCAGACCGGCTGGAGGACGAGTTTATGGTTCTGCCCTTTCAGAGCTTCAGTCTCCGCAGCGTCTGTCAGTTGGAGACCGGCCTCAGCAGACGACCAGAGGAGGCAGAGCTCAGACCTGACCGCAGGAATGAGCTGAACGAGGCTCTAGAGGCGGCGCTACACCTGCTGAACCAGCCGGAGCCTGGAGACTCACAGACCAGGAGGATTTACTCTCCTAAACACTTCTCTGAAGGTCAGAGACACGCAGAGATACTGATTTCTGAAGCGCTTTCAAAAATAACATACTGATGCAATGCGATATTTACTTATGTACCTACAGTATAGGACTTTTTTGGCCAATGCAGAGACCGATTTGATTAAAAGAACATTGACCAATACCAATATGACACCAACTTTAACCTTCAGCTGGTACCAATACCAATGTTAATGATAAAAAAAAACATTGACCAATATCAATGTAATGTAAATGCAAAACATTTTCCCATACAGATTTACAAAAAAAAAAAGAAACTTAATCTGGTACTGATACCAATTTTAATAATAAAAAAAAAACTAACCGATAACAATACTGTTACTGATTTTAACAAAAAACCTTTGACCGATATAGAGTTTAACAAAACCTTCAGCCGATACCAATACAGATTCCGATTTAAACAAAAAAAAAACCTCAGCTAATATCAGTCTCAATATCAATTTTAACAAAACACTGACCAATAAAGAAAGACTTTAACAAACTTTATTCAACACCAACACCAGTTTTAACAAAAAACCTTCAGCTGATGCCAACACAGATATTGATATGAACAAAAAAACGTGACCAATACTGAATTTTAACAAACTATCCGATACCAAAATCGATTTTAACAAAAAACCTTTGACTGACACCAATACAGATACAGACGTTAACAAAAAAAAAGAAAACTGCAGCCAATATCTATACTAATACCAATTTAAAAACAAATCATTGACCAATACAGAGTTTAGCAAAAACCTTTGACCGATATAGTTGAACAAAACCTTCAGCCGATACCGATACAGATTCTGATTTAAACAAAAAACCCTCAGCTGATATCAGTGTCGATACCACTCTTAAGAAAAAAACTTACCAATAAAAATACAGACTTTATCTGATACGAACACCAACTTTAACAAAAACCTTCAGCTGAAGCCAACACAGATATCGATATAAACAAAAAAAACATGACCAATACTGAATTAACAAACTATCCAATACCAATAATGATTTTGACAAAAAACCTTTGATTGATACCAATACAGATACAGACTTTAACAAAAAATAATAAACTTCAGCCATTATCGATACTAATTAAAAAAAAAAACCTTTGACCAATGCAGTTTAACAAAAACCTGACCAATAACAATACTGCTACAGATTTTAGCAAAAACTTGTGACTGATATAGAGAACAAAACCTTCAGCCGATATCAGTTTCGATATCACTTTTAACAAAAAACTGACCAATAACAATACTGACTTTAACAAACTTTATCCGATACCAACACCAATTTTAACAAAAAACTTTCAGCTGATGCCGAAACAGATATCAATTTGAACAAAAAAAAAACATGACCAATACAGATACTGAATTTTTACAAACTTTATCCGATACTAATATCGATTTTAACAAAAAAAAACCTGACTGATACCAATACAGATACCAATTTTAACAAAAAACCTTTGACCAATATAGTTTAACAAAACCTTCAGCCGATACCAATACAGATGCCGATATCAGTATCGATATCAATTTTAACAAAAAACTTTGACCAATAAATAGACCGATTTTAACTTTATCTGATAACAACACCAATTTTAACAAAAAACCTTCAGCTGATGCCAACACAGATATTAATTTGAACAAAAAACCTTGACCAATACTAAACAAACTTTATCCCATACCAATATCGATTTTAACAAAAAACCTTCAGCCAATACCAGTATCGATATCAATTAACAAAAAACTGACCAATAAAGATACTGATTTAAACAAACCTTATCCAATGCCAACACCAATTTTAACAAAAAAAACCTTCAGCTAATACAAATATTGATTAAAAAAAAAACTTCAGAGACTGGAGACTTGCAGAAATGGAGGAATTACTTTCCAAAACACTTTGGTGCAGGGAGAAAAACTGATCCTCCTGATGACTATCAGCACTTTCTCACATTAAAATTAATAGAACTAACAGATACCAATTTTAACAAAAACAAATTTTGGTTGATACCAATATTAACAACAACAATAACAACAGCAGCAAAACCCAAACTTTGGCCAATAAAAAAAAACTAATTTAAACAAAACACTTTCATCAATACAGATACCAATTTTAACTAAAACAAACTTTGGTCGATACCAATATTTACAACAACAACAACAACAACAATACTTCCATCAATAGAGATACCAATTTTAACAACAACTAACCCTGCAATAGTCCATGTCAATTTTGGTTAATTGAATGAAAACTAATGCAGGCAACTTCATTTTGTTTAAAACTGTGATCAGCCTTTCCAAAACCCATCTACGTGTGGAAAATTTGCATACACAATTATAAACCAAAACTAGACATTTCCACCAAATTACAGGTTGAAATGAACAGGTTAATTCGTGTTTAAAGCTATTTGAATATCAACCGTATCGAGGATTTGCCAAATGCAGTCTAAATATCAATAAATAAATGCCTCATTCTCTACATTGGCAGGAATCTTTCGCACAGAGAGGGACACAGGAACTATATATGATCTCGCGTTCAGAGAAGACAATGTTCCAGACTTCAGGAGACTGGTTTTCTTCCGTCCGTTCGCACCGCTGGTCAAAGTCAGAGAGGATCTGCTGGACGCCTCACAGATACTCATCAATATAATCGTACCGTTGACCAACACGGTGGACACGTTCAGACGATTCATGCAACAATTCAGGTAAAGCTCATTTTACCCATGCATGAAATACAGCACTGCTTGAAAAGTTTACAAAGCCCTTGAGGATTTAGTGAAGATGTGCTGAGTAAGATATCTTTACATGAAAGATCTTTAAATATAGTTCACGAGACAAAAGCCGAACGGAAATTATTAAAAAACCTTGTGTTTTTTTGTGATGGTTCATCAAACATCATGCATTAAGAGCCGCATTAAGAAAACTTCTGAACAGAATGTTTTTTTTTTTTTTTACTTATTGCATTATTTATTACATGCATATTTACTACATGCATTATTATACTTCAGAAATAACAGCAGATTGTTGCATCTCTTGTCCAGGAAGATGAATTAATCTTGATCGTCAATGATGACCTTCAAATTCCAAAAGTTTTCACCCCCCGCTTTTAATCATAATAAAAAAAAACAAACAATTCAATTCAGCTTTATTTGTATAGCGCTTTTACAATGTAGATTGTGTCAAAGCAGCTTCACATAAATGGTCATAGTAACTGGAACAGTGTGGTTCAGTAACTGGAACAGTGTGGTTCAGGTTTTAGTGTTTAAGTTCAGTTCAGTTCAGTTTAGCTCAGTTCAGTGTGATTTAATCATTACTGAGAGTCCAAACACTGAAGAGCAAATTCATCGATGCGTAGCTCTACCAATCCTGAACCATGCGAGGCAGTGGCGACAGCGGAGAGGGAAAAAAATTCACCTGATAGGAGTGAAGAAAAAAAACCTTGAGAGAACCAGACTCAGTTGGGCACGACCATTTTAATTTCTCCGCAAGCCAAAAGTCTTGTGCAGGGCTTCAGTCACCGTGGTGGAGGCTGGAAGATGGCCTCAGCGAAGACTCGTCTGTCCCTGGAGCGTCGCTGGAATCAGACTCATGTTCTCCACTCCCCACGACCATCAGCGCAGCAGCAGCTCAGGATATGGCCTGGTCCCGGATATGGAATCCTTGGGATCATCTCGTCGCTGGTCTTGGATCCAATCAGTGACTCCGCATAATCTGAGGACCTCGGGATGAGTATCCCCAGGTGGAAATAGAGAATAAAGAAAATAATTAGCGTAGCTGCTGTTATAGTGTATATAAACAAGATGCAGAAGCCTGTGTGGAACCCGCTGTGTGATGCACTGAGTGTGTGCTTTACTAAACAGATAGGTCTTTAATCTAGTTTTGAACTGGGAGAATGTGTCTGAGCCTCGGACGTTATCAGGAAGGCTATTCCAGAGTGTAGGAGCCATGAAAGAGAAGGCTCGACCTCCTTTACTCGATTTTGCTATTCTAGGTACTACCAGAAGCCCTGAGTTTTGAGATCTTAAAGGTGCGGGTTGGATTGTAGCGAGACAGAAGGTTGGTTAGATAAACAGGAGCTCGATTATTTAAAGCTTTATAGGTGAGGAGTAATATTTTAAAGTCAATATGAAACTGAACAGGCAGCCGGTGTAAGGAGGAGAACATTGGGGTGATATGATCATATTTTCTAGAGCTGGTCAGAACTCTGGCTGCTGCATTTTGTACTAATTGAAGTTTGTTAATAGAGGATGCTGGACAGCCAGCAAACAGAGCATTACAGTAATCCAGTCTCGAAGTCATAAAAGCATGGACTAGCTGTTCTGCATCTGAGATGGATAGCATACTTCGTAATTTAGCGATATTTCTCAGATGAAAGAAGGCAGTTTAGACAGAAACAGTTAGATTGCTGTCTAATATGACACCCAGATCTTTTATATTAGAGCTAAAGCTAACTCTGTATCCCTCTAACTGTAGATTGAGTTGTGAGATCTGCTGTGTACAGGATTTAGGCCCAATAAGTAATAATTCTGTTTTGTCTGCGTTTAAGAGAAGGAAATTGTTGGTCATCAAGTCTTTAACATCTCTAATACACTCAGTTAGTTTAGACAGTTCAGACGTCTCGTCAGGTTTAGTTGAAATATATAATTGAGTATCATCTGCATAGCAGTGAAAGCTGATCCCATGTCTTCTA
The DNA here is from genome assembly GCF_052040795.2 of Danio rerio. Taxonomy (NCBI): domain Eukaryota; kingdom Metazoa; phylum Chordata; class Actinopteri; order Cypriniformes; family Danionidae; genus Danio; species Danio rerio. The sequence continues at coordinate 1,115,082 of NC_141028.1, forward strand.
ATAATGTCTCCCAGTGTAGCATGTAGATTGTAAACAGCAAAGAGCCTAAAACTGATCCTTGAGGCACCCCATACTTTACTGGGCTGACTGGTGAAGGCTGTCCATTAATATTCACAAACTGGTACCGGTCAGCTGAGTATGACTTAAACCATTGTAGAGCCTGTGCCTGGACACCTGTAGACTTTAAGCGATTTATGAGGATATTGTGGTCAATGGTGTCAAATGCCGCACTAAGATCGAGTAAAACTAATAGTGAGACGCACCCTCGGTCAGCAGCTAAGAGTAAATCATTGGTTATTTTCACTAAGGCGGTAGATCTACACCACAACAGTAGATCATGAGGAAAACACACACAGTATTGAACACTAAGGGTTCACAAACTTTTGCACAGGTTTTTTTAAAATAATCTCAGTTATGGTTTTAAGTCTTGTGAACAGTTTGTAAAAATTCATTAATTCAATTTCCTTCAGCGTATTTCCTTATTTATCAGGGGTCGCCACAGTGGAATGAACCACCAACTATTCCAGCATATGTTTTACGCAGCAGATACACTTCCAGCTGCAACCAGTACTGGGAAACACCCATACACACTCATACACTACGGCCAATTTAGTTAATCAAATCCCCTATAGCGCATGTATTTGGACTGTGGGGGAAGCTGAAGCACCCGGAGAAAACCAATGCCAACACGGGGAGAACATGAAACACCAACTGACCCAGCCAGGACTTGAACCAGCAACCTTCTTGCTGTGACGCCACAGTGCTAACCACTGAGCCAAAGATTCGAGAGGTGAAGAAATCCTCTGAGAAGAACTTTACTTGATTTTAAATGTTTTGCTATCCATTAGAAATAACAGCAGATCTTTGCTTATTTTGTCCTTGGAGACAAATTAAAAGTACATTTTACCCGGATCTTCAAACGTTGAAAGTGTTCACCCCCTTTTCTTAATCATCATCATTAAAAAAAAGCCTCACAATGGTGGTTCATCAGGTAAACACACACAGTATTAAAAACTAAGGGTTTACAAATGTTTGCATCGGGTTATTTTAATCATTTCAGCCAGGTTTTTTGTCATCTGAACAGTTTATGTAAAATATCTTACTCGGGACATTACTAAATTAAAATAACATGCAATTTGGTCTCTCGTTTTAAGTTAAAATTACTCAGTGATTCTGCAAGGAGTTCACAAACATGCTTGATTTATGTGTGTGTCAGCGAGGTCTGCATTGGTCAGGATGGACGGACGCATCTCACCGTGGTGTTCTTTGGGTCTGAAAAGATGGAAGAAGTGAAGGGAATTCTGGACGTAATATCGAGGTAGGATGATCTACTTTTTTTTGTGTGTCACTCTTTGTGTGTCACTCTTTATTTTGATGGTCTGTTTGTTGAGTTTAGGCTACATTACATCTACATGCCAACTAATCCTCATCAGATTACCAGTAGACTGTTAGCTAAGGGTTAGGGTTAGTGTAAATTGACATGTACTTGCAAAGTTTCTTATAGTCAGTTAAATCCCCCATAGCAAAATACCTCTGGCCCAGATCTGGCCCACACCATCAGCTTTAGTTTGGCCCACATGCCGCAGTGAATTACGGTACATGATTGGACCAAGTTTGGCTTCCATACAAGGGCCAAAGATGGACCATATATGGACCAAGTCTCAATCCGCTTTTCCACTGCACACGACATTTGGACACGACTGTTGGAATACGCCCCCTTGTGGCAGTCGCACAGTATTTTCAGTGTTGTCGTGCACCATGGGAGAGAAGCTGACTTCACGGTGACCGAAATAAAGGAGGGCAAAAGCAAGAGCCTTTATTCTCTGTGCGTTTACATGGTTTAATGAATGAATGAATACTATAAACTCATAGACCGCTACAAATATTGGAAGAAAGTAAATTAATATATATATATATATATATATATATATATATATATATATATATATATATATATATATATATAGATATATAGATATATATAGATATATAGATATATAGGAAATTTATATATATATATATATATATATATATATATATATATATATATATATATATATATATATATATATTATTATTTTTTTATTATTACTTTCTTACTTGCGTTTAAGAACAGAAATGTTTATATATATATATATATATATATATATATATATATATATATATATATATATATAGATATAGATATATATATATATATATATATAGACTTTTTATAATACAAAAAATAACCAAATAAACTCCTATTTTTCATCTCATATACGCACGGACCTGCTTGTACAACACTAAAATACATCACATCCGGTCGGCCGGTCGCACACGGTCTATTTTATTTTATATTTCAACGGATCCGCAGCTCAATTCGGATCCGAATTTTCCGCATACGGAGATGATCAGAACTGTGCGCAGCTCTCAGACTGCTCTGCATTGATATGAATGACTCCCGGTCTGTCGCTTGTCGTTTGTTGTGTGCAGTGGAAAGGAGGCTTCAGCCAAGTTAATAACCCATAACTGGGCCCGAACTGGGCCAGATATGTTGGTGTGTCACGACTGCAAAGAATTTGATAAACCCATGAAGCTTTGCGCTTTATGGCCGTGCTATTTTTCGTGAATTTTTTCTTTACTCAAAAATAGTTTAAATGTTTTTTAAAAGTGGGTCAAGTTAGTCCAAACTTACATGGCCCGCATATACATTTTCAACATCTGGGCCAAATACTACATTTGATATTTGGCCTAAGTCTTGTGTGCCGCTTTAAAAACGGTGCTACCTCTGCCAAAGCTGGGCCATGTTTGCCCCACATGCTGTATGCCAGTGCCGGACGAACGCCTACTGTGCCAGCTTTAGGCCAAATCTGGGCTAGACTTTTTTTGCTACCTGGGATGTCTGTTTAGCAGACAGACTATTAAGCAGACAGACTATTCATTCATTCATTTTCTTGTCGGCTTAGTCCCTTCATTAATCCAGGGTCACCACGGCGGAATGAACCGCCAACTTATCCAGCAAGTTTTTACGCAGCGGATGCCCTTCCAGCCGCAACCCTTCTCTGGGAAACATCCACACACACACTCATACACTACGGACAATTTAGCCTACCCAATTCACCTGTACCGCATGTCTTTGGATTGTGGGGGAAACTGGAGCACCCGGAGGAAACCCACGCGAAGGCAGGGAGAACATGCAAACTCCACACAGAAACGCCAACTGAGCCGAGGTTCGAACCAGCGACCCACTTGCTGTAAGGAAACAGCACTACCTACTGCGCCACTGCCTCGCCGCAGACAGACTAATAACACTCAAATGAGAAGTAATTGGCATGTAGTAACTTTTAGTCTACAAAATGTGCAATAGGGACCATCAGAATAAAGTCTTCCTGTAAATTGTTCTACTGAATACAAGATGAGTGTGAGTGTGTGTATGCGTGTGTGTGTTCTGCAGGAGGATGAAGTACAGGAACATGACTCTGATCCATCTGAATGAAGATTTCTCCAGAAGTCGAGCGTTGGATGTTGGAGCTCGAGCCTGGAAACATGACAAAGTGCTCCTGTTCTTCTGTGATGTAAATGTTCACTTCACTGCAGAATTCCTCAACTCCTGCCGCATCAACGCGCAACCAGGTAGAGAGATTTTAGAAGAGAAATTCAACCAATTTGCATGGTTTTAAAGCTTTGAATATTTGTTATAATATGTACACAATGAAGGTCAGTTGGTGTTTCTGTGTGGAGTTTGCATGTTCTCCCCGTGTTGGCGTGGGTTATCTTTAGTAAAAATTACAAATTGTTCCTCTTCCTAACAAGAATGCATGATCATATGCCCCCATGGCTTTGCTATCAATACATGTGATTATAATGGAAATCAATGGGGCAAAAACAGCACCAACAGAACCAAACTTGAAAAATACACAAGGGTTATATGGGTTAAAGCCAGTGTGTTTCATGTGATCTCAGACTGTTGGAGGTCATGCACTGAACTCTTATTGGTGTGTTTGTGCGCTGTCGCAGGTCAGAAGGTTTTCTATCCAGTGATGTTCAGTCTGTATAATCCAGAACTCCTCTACGGCCAGCACGTTCCTCCTGCTCAACAGCAGATGGTAAGAGCTCTTAAAGTCACTGTCAGCAGCCATGCTTCCATCCAAAGATGTAAATTAGATGTAATATCGCATTAAACATTTGAGAATAAAGCCGAGCTTCCAAACAAGAGTAGTAAATCATCAGTTTCATGCACTGATATCGCTGAGAGGAGTGTAGTGTGCGGCACTGTTGGGATTCTCCACTGTGCTGTTTGTTCTCCTCTAATAATTGAGCTGCGCATAAAGAAGACCAAGACCAAATGCAATGAACGAGGAGGCTTCTGGAGACGTGAGACAGGAGCGCAGACTGATGATCAAGACAGCTCTGGAGGGAATAATAATAGGAGAAGAACACTGAAGCACTGTGATGACGGACTGACAGAGGGCTGAGGCCTTTTACTGCACTCTAAAATTATTGTTTTGACAAAACAAAACAAAATTAATGCAACAGCTTGCATTAATATATTCAAGTTACGACAGCATCTAACAAAATGAGGTTCAGACAACAAACTTTATTATGTTAGCCAAATATTTTCCTCCTTAAGGCATTTTCACACAGCAAAAAACTCAGATTTTTAAATCAAGTACTCAAAATAAGTTTTTAAATTAAAATAAAATAAAAATTAAAGTTTTTTGTTTGTTTTCGAATTTACTGTTCATGCTTGTAAGAAAAACATTGAACAACAATATTTTTGTTTACTGGTAATTTTTTATTTGTATTAAACCACAGGTTTCCTTTTTTTACAAAACAAAAACATGCACTGTCCCATATTATCAGTACAAAAAATAACAAAACTCAAAAATACAAATCCATTAGTGTGAATTTCATTGGGTTGCTACAAGTTAAATATTGTTTTAAAGTAACTGACAGATAAATTTACCTTTAAATTAGCCGCAATTTTAAATGGATATAATTATCAATATTTCGAAAACTTAATAAACTGTTAATAAACTGTTTCGAAAACTTAATAAAGTTATTCTGGCTACTTAAAAGTTTTAATCTAATCAGCATTTTAGAATTTTTAAGTTACAACAGTGTATTAAACTATGTAGTGGTAACAGAGCTCTTGAGTTATTTTTTAGAGCAGAGGTGTCAAACTCAATTCCTGGAGGGCCGAAGCCCTGCACAGTTTAGTTCCAACTCTGCTCCAACACACTTACCTGTAGGTTTCAAACAAGCCTGAAGGACTCAATTAGTTTGATCAGGTGTGTTTTATTAGGGTTGGAACTAAACTGTGCAGAGCTGCGGCCCTCCAGGAACTGAGTTTGACACCTGTGCTTTAGAGTGATCAGCACAACAACATTACACATCTGCAACAATTGAAGGCTGCGAACATGGAGAACTGCAGACCAACACTAATGACGCAAACACCCTCTCTCACACATTTATATCTGCAGACCAACATTAACCTTCCTGCTGTGTTCGGGTCAATCTGACCGATTTACAACTGAAAACACTCATAAATATTGTGTGTTATTTCTGATTGCCTTGAGATCTTATTATATCCTCCACAATATGCACTTAAACATATAGAAGTGATGATGACCTCTTTCATTGAATTTTGAGTGCTTTTATCAACTTTGTTACACCTGTGGTGTTTCCGGTCAAAAGTGACCACCATAGGAATAAATGAGTTTCCAGACTATATTCACTCCTCAGACTGCACAAATTCATACCAATCTCTGGGTCTAGCAGCACTTTTAGCTTAGCTCCAGGGACAGACGAGTCTTCGCTGAGGCCACCTTCTAGCCTCCACCACGGTGACTGATGCTCTGCACAAGACTTTAGGCCAGCGGAGAAATTAAAATGGTCGTGCCCAAATGAGTCTGGTTCTCTCAAGGTTTTTTTCTTCACTCTCCTATCAGGTGAAGTTTTTTTTCCCTCTCCGCTGTCGCCACTGCCTCGCATGGTTCAGGATTGGTAGAACTACGCATCGATGAATTTGCTCTTCAGTGTTTGGACTCTCAGTAATGATTTTAAACCACACTGAACTGAGCTAAACTGAACTGAACTTAAACACTAAAAACTGAACTACACTGATCCAGTTACTATGACTATTTATGTGAAGCTGCTTTAACACAATCTACAAGCGCTATACAAATACAGCTGAATTGAATTGAATTAGCTTAGCATAAATGTTTTTATTGGATTAGACCATTAGCATGTCACTCAGAAATGGCCAGAGTAAAACTAGTGCTAGTGCTGTGTCCTTAATCACCGTCTATACACTCATTCACTATTCAATACATTAGTACACTATTATAGTGCAATTGAAGGACTAAATGAAAGTTTGAGCAATTAATACACAGGAAAGGATACAGTTTGTTGGTGCTTTGCTAGTTGAAAAATCATTCAAATGGGTTTAAATTTCAATCTCTTTGGTCAGACGCGGTGATGGTTATTTTAACGAGCTGTTTATTGCTAACAAAGCAAAGTAATTTGATTTCTGTCATCTATTGTTCATTTTGTAATGCATTTTCAGTGCCTATTTGTGTTTTCACTGCAGTTATTTTATGTCTAATTTTATAAATGCATGTTAAACACTACTTTAAGACAAATGTTCACAGTTAAAGAGTGTTGATTAAAGATTTGGTGGTGAAAAATGTTTTTCGTGCTAATTTAAAAGCAGTAAAAACAGAGCGGTCAATATTGACCGGGAACACTAAAGTAAGGGGTGTGATGGGAACATGACAGGAGAGTTAATGATGCAAACACACACACACACACAAGCACACACACGCACACACATCTGTCAGATCATCTAATAGAAAACTAACATCACAGCACGCAGACTGATGTGAAGCTGAACAGGTCTAAATGCATCTGCTTGTTGAAATCACGAATGTAAATTTGACTCCTCCCAGAAAACAAAAGTAAAATGCATGTACATTGGGTTATATAACCGTCAGTGATACAAGCACAAATGCATAAGCAGCTGAAGGCCACAGACGACAGTTTGAAATGTTTGTTTCGCATTATTTTTGACAGTGAAATGATGAAATTAAACTGTTAAATTAATATCAGACGGCAGCATTAACCACAGAAATGCAGCACTGTAGATGATCTCTGTGAAAAGAGGAATAATAATAGAAAAATATAGCAATCCATTCATTTACAAAAGACATATTGTTTTGTTTTTAGGAGAGTGTGTTATACCAACACAATCTCACGGCAATTCGTAACTTTTTCATTTAGTGGCTAATTCGTACAAACTCGTACGATCTAATTCGCACATTTTAGTACGATTTGCGTATCCCCCAATGACGGTTGGGTTTAGGGGTGGGGTTAGGTGCCACGCCTCCTTTTTAAAATCGTACATTTTCTTATGACTGAACTCGTACGAATTTGTACGAATTAGTCACCAAACTGCCAAAACGTAAAATACTTACGTTTTCTCATGAGATCAGGCTGGTTATACACACATTAATATAAACCCTTTACAGCTTTGAATGAGGTCTTGCACGTGTCTGTATGACAAAAATAGAGGTTTAATTTAGCCTGTGATAATTATAATCACGTATCAGCCTTGTGTGCTTGTAATAATTTACAAACTTGCATATGAAATTATTTGAATGCCAAACATCACATATAGCTTATGTTTTTGTAAATAATAATGTAACATACAATGCAGCGTATCTGGTGCTTTAGTTGACATAACCTAGTTAGATTTTGCATATAGTGCTTGATTTAAAGATCAGAATCATATCTGTTTAGCAGAGATGCAGTCATGTGGTTAAAAGCAAATGGAAAATGCTTTCAGAAATCACAGAGCTATTGGATCAGAAAACACACGAGGTGACCGGCTGTAAATATCAGTCTTTATATATCAAATACATCCTTTCTGTTGATCTGCAGGTGATCAGGAAGGACTATGGATTTTGGAAGGATGATGATTTCAGCACGGCGTGTCTGTACAGATCAGATTTCATGAACGCAGGTATTGGAGACTCTGTGATGTAGATCAGTGGTCACCAACCCGTTGATCGCAATTGACTAATAGATACCCAAAATGACAGAAGAATATGTTAAAAAAAATAATTTAAAAAGTATCTTAAGTGATGCATCTCTCTGTATTTACTTTTTGCAACTGCTGCAAAAATTGACATGTAGAGTTGAAGTCAGAATGTATTATTTTTTGATTATTTCCCAAATGATGTTGAACAGATTCAGGAAATGTTCACAGTATTTCCTCTAATATTTGTTCTTCTGGAGAAATCTTATTTGTTTTATTTTGGCTAGAATAAAAGCAGTTTTTAATAGTTTTAAACTCGCTTTACAGTCAATATTATATAATTATAGAATATATATATAAAAGATTGGTAAAAAGGTTTGTATATGTATATATATATGTATAAACAGGCACTTCATATTTCATGCTTCATGCTATTGAATACTTCATATTCAATTTCCCCCCTCCAAATGTCACCTAGTTGTCAAGTTTTGTTGGTTGCATCGATTACAAAATGTAAAGTAGATTAAACTAGTGCTTTTAAAAAGGCCATGAGCTGGAAACGCAAATGAAAACCGCAGCTTTATGTTTCTGTCATGATTTAATTGTGTAGATCTTCAGCTTTTAGATTGGGCCGAAACAGGTTGGTGAGCACTGGTGTGGTTAAATCTCTCAGATCATCTAATCTTCATTGTTGACTTTTCTGAAAGGTGGATTTGGTGCGTTTTCGGCGAGAGGAAGTGACACAGCAGACCTGCATCTCTACAGGAAGTTCCTGCACAGTGGTATGATGGTGGTCCGGGCTCCGTCTCGAGGCCTGTTCCTCATGTGGCATCGGACTGTGTGTTCCTCCACTGAGGCGTTTCAGCAGTGTGTGCAGAATAAAGCTCTGAATGAAGCGTCTCATGCTCAGCTGGGACTGAGAGTCTTCCAGAAGCAGATTCAAGAACATCTGAGCAAACGACAACACATGCAAACCTGATCAGCCGCTCTTACCATCTTATAACTGCTTATAGGCTTATAATGGCTTATACTGAATTTTTAGGCAGTGTAAAGGATGTTGTAACAGCTATACACCAGTTGTAATCAATTAAAATCAGCTGTACACAGTTATAACGGGCACATGACTGAATATAATAAGCATACGACTGCCTATAACAGTCACACAACTGCCTATAACTGGCTTACAACTACCTATAACTGGCAACCAACTGCCTATAATGGACACATGACTGAATATTTTGAGCATAGGACTGCCTATAACAGTCACACAACCACCTATAAATGGCTTACAACTGCCTATAACTGGCAACCAACTGCCTATAAATGTGCACACGACTGAATATAATAAAGCATTACAATAATATATAACTTTTGATCGGAGTTATAACTGCTTGTAATAGGCTTATAATTGCTCAAGCAGTTAAAAAGCAGTAATTAGCAGTTGTATGATAGTTGTAAGCTGTTATAACCCAAGTACAAACAGTTAAACACAGATAAAAGCCAGTTGAAACCAGTTATCTTGTTACCAGCTAGCTTGTTTACCAAACCGGTGGTTCCGATTGCATTTGCAGTATAAACCTGAAATAAAAGTTACGATGTTGTGTTATTACTGTTATTGCTGTTTTCAGACTTAAAGAAAGAAGCATTAGATGTTTGTCTGTTTTTACCTGTCTGTGTGTTTCAGAATGTTCACAGAACATTTAAGCAGTAATGGTTCCATAATTCATTCATCCATTCATTTCCTTTTTGGCTAATCCCTTTAGTAATCAGGGGTCACCACAGTGAAATGAACCGCTAACTATTCCAGCATATGTTTTACACAGAGGATGCCTTTCCAGCCGCAACCGAACACTGGAAAACACCCATACACACTCATTCACACACACACACACACACACACACACACACACACACACACACACACACACACACACACTCATACACTACGGCCAATTTAGTTGACCAATTCCGCTATAGTGCATGTGTTTTGACTGGATTCATTCAGTCATTTTATTTTCAGCTTAATCCCTTTTTTAAACCAGAGCACCCGGAGGAAACCCACGCCAACATGGGGAGAACATCCAAACTCCACACAGAAACGCCAACTGACCCAGCCGAGGCTCAAACCAGCAACCTTCCTGCTGTGAAGCGATTTAACTACCTAAGGCACCATCATGACGCCATAATCAAAACAACTGAATAAAAACTCTTTTGATGTTCACTTAAAAAGCATGACTGAATGTCTGAGTTTTTTAAATGCAATAAAATGCTTATAAAAATACTTTATTTTTCAGTTTTCATATTTGTAACCTTTAAAAATAAGATATTGCACATTAAGAGGTTTATCACAAAGAATAACATTTGTTTTAATTGCAAGCTAACACAGAATTGTGCCTTTATAGCTTCCTCCTCCCCCTTCCCAGAAATCTTAGTATAAATCCCTATTTTAGGGCTGTTCTCTGATTTGCATGTTAATAATCTTTCTTGCAGCTTTCATTTTACTTCTATTTTGACTGTCAAAATTGTCAAATTTAAACAGGATATAGTCTTTAGCATCTCTGACATTTCTCCCCTCTGATTTTGCAGTTTATATTTTGTATTTACATCATTTTTGTGAGGAAAACTGACTCTTTTATTCTATAATGATGAGAACGCAACAGCACCAGCGAGTGCTGAAAGAGGAAACTGTGGGCGGAGCCCGCGGTGATTGACAGGCAGAGGGATTGACCTCACCATCATGCGATATGAAGTAACCGGAGGTTAATAACGGCGACACACGCGTCAGACACGGGAGAAAACTCGAAGATTCAAGCTTATTAACAAACTACAACGACGGAAACCCATCGGGTGACACAACCGCTGTTGATGCTCAGATTATCTCCAGCTTAACTGAAGTAGTGTGTGTATGTGTGTGTGTGTGTGTGTGTTTAAGTTTCGCTGTCGTTGATAAATGTTCAGCAGTTTGATGAGCAGAAGCCCGGTTGCGGAACTCAGAATGTTCGAGGCTCGAGGACTCTGGAGGGTTTGTGTGGACGTCAGCTGTGTGTTGCTCGGTAAGACCCGAAACACACACTCACTCAAAACACACACACGCGGCTTATTATTAGCTGATGACCCGCGCTATTCTTATTCTTATTCTCCAACTGTAGATTCTGCTTCCGCCACTGACTCGATACAATGTTGCAACTTCACACAGACTGACGGGTTTATTCGCGCTACAATGTTTCAGTTTGATTCTAAGAATAGAATGTGCGGCCAGATGAAAGTACAGTAAGTGTTTGAACTGTAAATGTTGACATAAGCAGTGTTTGCATTACATCCGCACTGTAGGAACAGTGTCCTTCACACACTCAGAGCTGTTTGCTTACATCCATTCACAGCACATTACATTCATAGTCACTATTTTGTTTCTTGGTCTTATACGAGTTGTGTGTTTATGAGCAGGTAATTCTACAATAAGGAAACTGTGATTGCTTATGAAAGAAATGTATAGGAATGTGCAAATAATCAGTGGAGTCAGGCAGACGCAGAATATAACGCTACTCTTCTTTCTTTGATCTCAAATGTTGAATAGCTTTTTGGTCTTAATATTTTTCCCTATTGACAGATAATCACATGTCATTGTAAGCAAATATTTTAGTCATTCATAGTATATACTAGTTCTCAATCTTGGTCCTGGAGGTCCGGTGTCCTGGGCTAGCTAATCAAGCTCTTACTAGGCTTTCTAGAAACATCCTTGCAGGTGTGTTAAGGCAAGTTAAGCTAAAATGTGCAGAACACTGGACCTCCAGGACCGAGTTTGAGAACCCTTGGTATATACTATAGTACTTCTGCTTGGGTGATTCATTCAATAGTTGCCATGGTAACACAACAACTATAGTACTATAAACAAATGAACCAATACTGTAGTTTTTTTTTATAGCTTTAGGGTGTATCAGACTACAATACACCAGTTTACTGTTGTAAAAACTAAAAGTATACTACAGTATTTATTTATGTTTATCATGAGAGTTAGTTCTGCAGTATGCTGGAGCATTCATTAACAAACATTTGTAGATACTATCACACACTTTACTTTAGTGTAGTTGAAAACACTATAGTATTTACTGTAAACTATTATAGTATTTTTAAAATCTGTGTATTTGTCTTGTGTTAACTACAAATGCACCCAGCAGTAATTATTTTGCTTTAACAAGGGTTAATTCCTTGAGTTATCCTCCAGTCAATGCGTCTTGATTTAAGAAAATGGCAGTGTAGAATTGTTGTATTGATCATACTGGATATTCTACTGGAGATCATACCTTAAATGCCAGATATTAAAGAAGTAAAATGTATTAACCTTGTAAACATGTGTATGTGGCGACACAGTGGTTAGCACCATCGCCTCACAGCAAGAAGGTCGCTGGTTCGAGTCCCGGCTGGGTCAGTTGTTGTTTCTTTGTGAAGTTTGCATGTTCTCCCCGTGTTGGCGTGGGTTTCCTTCAGGTGCTCCGGTTTCCCCCACAGTGCAAACACATGCGCTATAACTATTTATAACTAAATTGGCCGTAGTATATGAGAGTATGTATGAATGAGGGTGTATGGGTGTTTCCCAGTTCTGGGTTGCAGCTGGAAGGGCATCTACTGTGTAAAACATATGCTGGATAAGCAGCCTGTGGTGACCTCTGATAAATCAGGGACTAAGCCAAAGGAAAATGAATGAACAAATGATACATATGTATATTCATATTCATGCACACACTTTTAAAAGAATACTTATACCAATATATTACCCATCAATGAGTCACCCATCAGTCCAGCAGACTCCAACAAGCAGAATTGATTTATTAAGACATGTTGGTTAGTCTGCAGTCATACAGTGTCTTCAAGCTCACGAGTCTGCAAGAGCCTACAGGAGTTTCTTACAGGTCTTACAAGTTATTATCACAAGTCTGAAATCAAGTCTAAAAATGGGTCAAAGACATCCTTTCCATAATATGTTTTTAGGCGGAGGGGAGGAGTGGCTAGGTTGAGATAGCTAAGAAAAGCATGCAAATGAAGGAGGTTGGTAGGTGAATAAACTTGCCAAGCCACTGACCACACAAGTTTATCAACAAAAGGGTTTCTTTGGCCTGAAAGTATTACTAAAAGACAAACTTTTCCATTATATTTAAATGCAATATTTTATACATTTTTAAAATCAAAACTTTTTTACTTCTCCAGTGTTTGTATTATTTTTAAATATAATAATATTCAGATATTTGAGCTGGAAAACAAGCTCTTTTTTGCACTATTTGTGTAACATACATGCAATTACAGATGATCTAGCTGTCTTTCATTCATTCAGTCATTTATTTTCAGCTTAATCCCTTTATTAATATGGAGTCGCCACAGCGGAATGAACCGGCAACTTATCCAGCATATGTTTTACACAGCTGGATACCCATCACTGGGAAACATCCATACACACTCAATCACACACATACACTGCAGACAATTTAGCCAACCCAATTCCCCTACATGCTTTTGGACTTGTGGGGTAAACCCCAGCACCCGGAGGAAACCCACGCCAACACGGGGAGAACATTCAAACTCCACACAGAAACACCAACTCACCCAGCCGAGGCTTAAACCAGCGACATTGCTGTGAGGTGAATGTGCTACCCTCTGCGCCATCGTGCAGCCCCGCTCTAGCTGCATTGTGTGCACTTTTTCTAGTAGATCACGAGTAGTGTGTTTGTGAGCAGGTAATTCAATGAGGAAACTGTGATTGCTAATGAAATGAATGTATAGGAATGTCAGAATAATATGCGGAGTCTGAGAGACACAATACAGTCTTCTTTGTCCTCCTCAGCTGTTGAACAGTGTGAAGTGAACTGATTATTAAGCAGGATTGAGTCTCCTCAGCAGAATGTGCACTGAAAGGCCGTTCTTCATTCTCATATAACTGTACAATACTGACTAACAAACACACATCAGCTGGATGTTTAATATCCGTCCGTTTGTGTTTCTTCACAGAGACTATTACTAAATAGTATTGGGAAATAGAGTTAGTGTGTCCCAAACTCTAGTATGTTGAAAAAAGTATGCTAAAAGTTCCCGGATGGTTAACAGTTTCAAGTAAAGATGTGAAGTGTAGAAGTATCCGTACATTAACTGCTAATATTACCCACAATACACTGTACATTGGTGGTGCATTTGTTTAGAACTACAAACTTGGGTAAAAAAGTCTAAACAAACTACAAACATGGCGGACGTGAGACCCATTGTTGAATACCTTTGAGATGAGGCTGATAACTTATTAAAAGCTCATTGTGGTCTGACATTTTTAGAATATGTTTTCTTTCCAAAGCAGATTACTGAAAACTGATATTTTAGGATATTTAGTGGTTTGCTTTAGTGATTTATGAGTCTCTTTAGTACTGTTAATATTTTTAGCAGTCTACTTTTAGCTCCCAATCACTAAAGTCCTAAATGTAGCACTGACCCAACCATTATTTTTAAAGAAGGTCTCCTAAATCTGAGCTATTTTTGGCCTTCAGATGTTTTGTGAACACCTACCCTGATGACATCTTTATTTCTGCTTCTCTTCTAGCCGGACTTCCGTTTGCGGTGCTAAATATTCAGCACAGACCTTTCAAAAGAGGCTTTTTCTGCAGCGATGACAGCATCAGATACCCTTTCAAAGAAGATACCATATCCTACCAGTTACTGATGGGAATAATGATACCACTGGCACTCCTGCTAGTAAGCCACAATCTGCTTTCTTTGTTTTAGGAGCTTTATTTGCCGCAAAAGTCTTCAGCCCATCATTAAATCTGTTAATATACTCATGTAGATGTGTGCAAATATTTATTTATTCGTTCAGCTTTCATATTCATCTAAATAATAATGTGCAAATGTTTTCATGATTTATGTGCAAAATACAGTTTGTAAAGCTTTTCTGTCTTTTAATAGATATACTATATGAAAGACCTGCTTTTTTAACCAAACAAGTGACTCTCATTGGATTTGTATTGTAAACCAGTGTAAAACCTTACAATAAGGTTTCATTAGTTATTTATTTATTTCCTTTATTAAGCCAGGAGAGCACATTGAGACAGTACTGTCTCTTCTTCCAGTGAGACCTGGTCATTAGACCATTAATACATTAGTTAATGTATTACTAACGTTAACTAATTATGAACGATAGTTGTGCAGCATTTATTAATCATTGTGCAACATTTACCAATGCATTATTAACATCTGGATTCATGCTTGTTAATAGGACTGAGTGGTCTCTCCAAAATGTAATTTCACAAAATGAGAAAGTTTATTTCACGGTAAGGATATATTTAACAATATAGTTTTAAAATAAAAGGTGGTTATTCCAGAAAAGGTATAAAAGGGCTTTATATAATGAATAAGCTTGAATATTTAGGAAAAGAAAAGGACTTGATCTTGTTAAAATATAAATGTATGTAATCTAGTTTTAAATTAACAGTGATAAATAAATTAATATAAATAAATATAACTCAAAAGTCATATTCTTTGGTTTTTGGAATGATAAAATTTCAGAGAAAACTCTAGCAGCCCAGGGTGTCAGAGACATTAAACCTATAGCCTTTCTGAGCACTGGCAGATCCCAAAGTGATGCAAATGCTACGGGCAGGGTCTCGACGACTGTGTCTTTGTGGATCCATTCAAGCCGAAGAAACTCTTTTGTTGATAAATTTGTGTGGTCAGTGACTGGACAGGTTCGCATTTACATGACTTGTTTAACCACCTCCACCTATAAACTCTGCCCCCTCCTAAAACATAATACACAGAGGATGATCTGCTCAATTTACACTTGCAGACTCATGTGGACTTCTTGAAGCTGCTGTTTATCTACAGAACAACTTACACATCTCAATAACGAATTCTGCTTGAAACCAGGGGTCTGTTCTTCGTACCTCGCTTAAATGATCTAAGATGATTTTGCCGATCCTGGATCTTTTAATCTTGATAACTGATCTCTCGCTAATTTGGTTCTTCAAAAAAGTTTGTGAATCAGATTAAAATGTCTGGATGAACTGATCTGAGATCGCTGCGTGTGTTTTGAAGGACAGATCTATCGATCCTCGAAATCATGATCAGCAATGCAACGATTGGCTGACGGCACAGCAGCGTAATGACATCATCTGATTAATATTCAATTATCCATGTGAGCAAAATTACATCAAATTAGCAGTAAACGGTTTGTTAAATATGACACGCATTAACTTTCCACATTTGTTGTGAGCTGCAGGCTTTCCACTTTCACGAGTATTCATCATGTATTTCAATGCAAATCAATGTATTTAGTTCTACATTTAGAAAAGATTTTCTTTATTACAGTAGCCGTTTTTTTAATCGCTGTATGGAATAACTGGATGTTTACAAAAGCATTTTGATATTGGTAAAGGCGTCTGCAACTTTTGTGAAGCATAATCACTGGCATATTTACTGTCAAAACATGTTCATGACTGCATTAATGTATTATTTCTTTTTTTTTTTTAAGTCACATATTCTGCATTTCTATTATCATACACAAATTGTACTAAAGCGATCTAAAAAGTTCATATCAATACATTTTCTCTTTGTACTTTCATTTCCAGGGTGCAGATTGCATAAGTTTTGTTAATATAACTTTATTTATTTTATTAATAACTATAACTTTATATTTATAGTAAATTTCTTTGTACTATTTTCCCAAGTGTATATAACTACTACTTTAAGAAAACATCATAATTCGGTACTTTCTCTATTATCTTTGCTTGAACTGACCCGATCTAATCCTGTTTATATGAATTGAACCTGCTCCCGATCAGGTTTGAGCTAGCAGAACTGTTGCTATGACAACAACTCTCAGATCAGCTTTGAAGAACGATCCTGGATCATGTCAAATCGTCAATATCCAAATCCAGCTAACTGAGTAATCCACGCACGAAGAACGGACCGCAGGCTCCTGGCCTAATTTGGAATCTCATTTGACTATTTTGTATTTTATTTTTAACCTTATAAATATATTGAGCAAAATATGAGCACATTTATAATCCTATGCTGTCTATGCTGACATAGGGCCCTATCATACACCCGGTGCAATAAGGCGCAAGATATGTTTGGCACAATTTGATGTTAATTTTAGACCAGCGCAACCCTAATTTTCATGTTATGCATCCTGTTGTTTAAACCTGTTGTTTCCACCGTTTCCTCACTCCACCAAAGTAAAAAAGTAAAGTAAAGAGTAAAAGTAAAGTAAAGAGAAAGTAAAGAGGCTGAATGGAGGAGGCTCATTCTTTATCCTCATGCTGCAGATGCTCTGTTCAACTGTTTTCTCGCTAGTGAAGTGTTCAGTTTTTAAACTTACAGAATTGACATGTAAATAGCAAATGCACCATGGACTGACTCTTAAAGGGAATGAGAGACGAGACTCTGATTGGTTTAATGTAAATTAAGCTCAAAACACACCCAGAACTCATGAAGAGAATCAGCACAGCCCTGTTAGACCATGCGCTGGGGCACAGAGTGGATTTATCTGTATTTAAAATAGCAAAAGTGAATTCAGACACGGCCTTAATGCTTTTGCGCCATGTGCTTTACACTTTGCCCTTAGTTAAAATAAAGCCCATTATCTTTAGCAGCTCCTAAACTCTAATGGCTAATGCACAGACGGCTGCTTCTCACTCAGGGCTGCTGTTTATGCTAATGAGATGGAGAGATGGGAACTAGTGGGCGGGGCTTTCCCCCTCTGATGACACGTACAAAGGGAGAATGTCAATCACAGTGTTTCATTTATCAAGTCTGATTATAACAAATACAATAAATACATGTTGCGCATTAGAGGCTGCTGGAGATATTCACACACTGCTGACACACAACTGGGTTTACACCCTATATTAAAGTGATTTTTGCATAATAGCTCTCCTTTAAAATGTAAAACGTTATTTTTTAATTGAAAGTGTATTAGGTTTATAGTTACTACACTCACATATTTGTACCAAATTATTTATAGAAATAGACCAAAAAAAATTGATCAATATTTCTCTGCTCCACAGATCGTCTTTGGCGAGTGTTTTTCCATATATCTGCGATCCCGAGCGTCCTTCAGTTATGAATATGTCGCGTGTGTGTATAAAGCAGTTGGGTCATTTGTGTTTGGAGCGGCGGTGAGTCAGTCGCTGACAGACATCGCCAAATACACCATTGGCCGGCTGCGGCCACACTTTCTGACAGTGTGTAAACCGCACTGGAGCCTCATCGACTGTAAAGCAGGATATATCGAGAACTTCACCTGTACAGGAGACCCCACGCTCACTAACGAAGGCCGGTGAGTGTCTCGCCACACTCTACAAGTGAATATTGGGTGTTATTTTGCTAATAATGATGATGTGAAATGTTTTACTGACAGGCTTTCCTTTTACTCTGGTCACTCATCATTCTCCATGTACTGTATGCTGTTCCTCGCTGTAAGTCTGCATTTATGACTGTATTACTACTAAGGCAATACTTTGTCAAATGTTTCCCAAATGATGTCTAACAGATTCAGGAGTTGTTCACAGTATTTCCTCTAATATTTGTTCTTCTGGAGAAAGTCCTATTTGTTTTATTTCGGGTAGAATAAAAGCAGTTCTTAATTGTTTTAAACCCATTTTAAGGTCAATATTATTAGACCCTTCAGCAATATTAGTGTTGGATTGTCTACAGAACCACTGTTATACAATGACTTGCCTAATTAAGCCTTTAAATGTCATTTAAGCTGAATACTAGTATCTGGAAAAATATCTAGTCAATGATTAGTGTTATGCAAAAGTTTGAGCACCCCTATGACTGTATAGTAATGTGCTCTCTTTATAAGAGAAGATCACAGCAAAATTTCATCCGGTTTCTTGAGAAAGCTAGATAATGTCATGTTTTTCAGACAGAAGCCTGCAGTGTAGTAGTATTGAGATGTGTAAAAATAAATTGAAGTGTAGGCTGTGCAAAAGTTTGGGCACCCTATTTTTTGTGTGGATTTTAAAACCTGCAGTTAATTACTGCTGATTGATTACACAAAATTGGTTTGAGTGAAAGCACAGTCACAATGCACTTTTTGTTTTTCGCCCTATAGACTTCTATTCAGGGCTGCACTTTATTGGAAAAACCTGATATTGCAATATTTTTTATGATATAAATATTGCAATAAATACAGCTTTACAAGAAAGTTGAACAGCTTTATTTGACTTTTTTTTAGGGAGTCAAACAGTATTTAGGAACAGAAATAGAATAAATCACAATGCAAAATGACATTGCTTTGTTTCATTTCTAGTTCAAATATCTAAAAAAAACACTGGGATCAAGTAAAAATATTGGTTTGTGTGTTTGAGGTAAGTAAAATAATCATGTTTTTATTTTGAAAAGTAGAAAATAATTCTATGAAATGAGTATGAAAAACTTTTTTTGTTGTTGCATAAGTCGTATATATTCAGAACGAATGCATAAATGCAGTAATTAAATACAATTCTGTACTTCCTGTTCAACTGTAATCCGGATTTAACAGTGCATATCTGTAACGCTGGGGAGTGACACTGACAACAGAAGGTAGGATCCAAATGCAGGTTTATTCAGAATACTCAGGCAAGCAATGGTCAACACAGGTGCAAACAGATCTATACAGGCAGTCCAGAATCGTAGTCAAACACAGGCGAGGGGTCAGAAGGCAGGCGGCTAAACAGGAGAACTGGATAAACAAGGCTAAGATCAAAACACGGGAAACCAAGACCAGGATAACACATTGTAATGTCACCTTACAGATAAACAAGACTCGGCCAACTGAAGGAGTGAATGTGTGGCTTAAATAGTGTGTATTAATCAGTCTCTGAAAGTCCTCAGGTGTGCGAATGTAATCAAGCTAAATGAGGAAGCAGGTGTGTGGGCGAAGAGCATGTTTGAAGTTGAAGTCCATTTACAAACACATTTGTAGTTCTCTGGTGGTTAGAGATCGCTGGTGAATGTGACAATATCTCTGTAATATGATGATTGTGGATGTGCACATTGCCATATCAATGCTGAAACCATTTATTGTTCAGCCCTACTTCCATTCATATGCAAGCAAATGTGGCAAACTGGAACCGCAAGCTTGTACAACAAGTTTCGCAGTTCGCTGTGTTGCAAAGTTCAAGCTTGGTGAACTCTGACCTGCGAAATCACATCACAGGAGTGCATGAGACCAATAGAAGATCAAAATATGACCTCTCTGCACAGAAATGCAAAATGTGGACCAATCGCTCGCTTTAAATGTCTAATCATCTTGTTTAAATCATTTTCGCAGCACCATACGACAGAATTTGGCATGCTTAAACTCTAGACTGACCGTGGCATGACTCCGTGGACCTTAATAATCCCAACACAGGTGTAACCAATCATGAAAAAGGATATTTAAGAAATCTGCTAGTTGTGCTTCTCCTTATGGTCAACCAGAAAGAAGCGACATGGGAACTTCCTAAAGACTTAAAAACTAGGATAATTCATCAACATCAATTAGGAGAAGGCTGCAAAAAGCTATCACAAGTCTTTTGAATCTGTCTGTTTATGTTATGATGTAAATTGCACTGCATCTGTTGATTAAATAAATGTTATGTCAGAACTGAGTTGTCTTTTTCCATAGGGTATAAGATATATCCTAATGAAATTGCTGCTTTGAAAGGCCTGCAGACTGTGACTTGCGATTCTGATAATTATCAGGGGTGCCCAAACTTTTGCATAAAACTGTATGTACAGTCATCATTGCACAGATAAAATAAATCAGTTATTATAAATGAATTATTAAATTATCATGTTTAGAAATGTGTTGAAAAAAGCTTTCTGTTACACAGAAATTGGGAAATAAATATACTGGGGGTGAATAATTCTGAACTCAACTGTACATTATTGAAAGTTTATTGTAAAGTGTGAGCATTTCATCATGTGTCTAGATTAAATGTTGATCTGCGTGTCCTCTTTCCAGCTGTATCTGCAGTCCAGAATGAGGGCCGGGTGGGCTCGTCTGGTGCGTCCGACTCTGCAGTTTTCATTAATCGCAGCGTCTCTATATGTGGGTCTGTCTCGCGTCTCTGACTATAAACACCACTGGAGTGACGTTCTCACCGGACTCATACAGGGAGCCGCTGTGGCTCTGTTTACTGTAAGTGACCTGATTCAGTTCAATTCAATTCATCCTTATTTCTATAGCGCTTTCAAGATGACGAATGTGTCAAAGCTGCTTTATAAGTGAAGCACTCAGTCAAGCTTACGTTATTTTGTAAACAGGTTTCCACTTTAATAAAAAAAAATATATATATAGAGCAATCTCCATTAATGAAGCTATTTTAAACAAAAGGGTATGTTTTACCATAGTTTTTAGAGCTAGAGCACCGCCATCTTAGAATATTGTGGTGTCTGATGTCATAGGATTGGATCTGTTCCCTCAGGTGAACAGATACAGTGGAAGTAATGGTCTGACCATGGAGACTGGAAAGATTAATTTAACCAAAGTGAAGTTGTGGACATGCATTGCATAACTAATGCAAATACAAGCGTCTTATTGGTGTCCAATAATCATTAGTTTTACTTTGGCTTAGTCTATGAATTATCAGGGGTCGCCACAGTGGAATGAACCACCAACTCATACACTTCGGCCAATTTAGTTGATCAATTCCCTTATAGCGCATGTGTTTGAACTGTGGCAGAAACCGGAGCACCCGGAGGAAACCCACGCCAACACGGAGAAAACATGCAAACTCCACACAGAAACATCAACTGACCCAGCCAGTGACCTTCTTGCCATGGGGTGACCGTGCTAACCACTGAGCCACTCTGTGTCCAATATATAAAAATATATGTGCCTTGGTCCACTCTCTCATGCTGGTCCAGCGCTGCCAGAAAAGGGGTTTTACATTCAGACTGTTGCTATGATTAAAATGATTCATGACTTCACGCTTTACTAAATCACATCCGTGTGGATTATGTCAAGACATATTTCCTTATCATCAAGTTGACATTCTGTATGAAGGAGGTAAAACCCTGCCATGTGAAAAAAACGCACCAATCTTAGTTTGGTTTGAGCACGAACAGAGGCATAGGGCTGTAGTAGCGAAAAGTCTAAGTAACTGCCCCCATTATGTTGGTACCTAACCTTGCTGAATCCATGCAAGGTGTTGACATCAAATGATCGGTATTTTAAAAAAATAGAATAAGTATATTTTTGATATACTGGACACTAGGCTTGGGCGGTATCCAAATTTTGATACCGTCAAACCGCCTCCATATTTTACCCCGGTATCCGGTATTACCGGCGTAATAAAAAAAATTATGACGTAAGGCTCAGACAGCTTCACCAAACTGTTGGCTTAAGCCTAAACCATTCAGAAACTGAATACATTCTATGCGACCTTAGGCTCGCGGTCAGAGAGAGAGAGAGAGAGAGAGAGAGAGAGAGAGAGAGGGAGAGAGAGGGAGAGAGAGAGAGAGGGAGAGAGAGAGAGAGGGAGAGAGAGAGAGAGAGAGAGAGAGAGAGAGAGAGGGAGAGAGAGAGAGGGAGAGAGAGAGAGAGGGAGAGAGAGAGAGAGAGAGAGAGAGAGAGAGAGAGAGAGAGAGAGAGAGAGAGAGAGAGAGAGAGAGCGCAAAGCAACGCACCCCTCTCTCTCTCTCTCTCTCTCTCTCTCTCCCTTTTACACACACACACACATCTCTCCCGCGATTTATTCAGAAATTTACTCCCACACCGTAAGAAATCTGGCCGGCTCCCGTGGAACAGCAGTTATACCCGATAGGTCCCGAGTCCGACAGGTACATTTTGATTGACAGCTTTATACAGCCCAAACCCGTTCACAGCCTACATTAAAATGTGCTCATGCACACAGCTCTAATGCATTTTTTCATGAATGAGTCATTTATATGTTTTAACATCATTTATTCGTAACAAGCGTAGACTATAGGCCACTTGAAAGTTAGAACAAAGAAATAAAATAAGTCCTACAGCTGTAACATCTCAGCACTCTATAGGTCTAGGTACATGCACTTAGCCTTTAAATTAGCCTACACACCAATGAAAAGTAATCTTGCTTAACAAATCAAATTAAAATAAACTCTAAATGATGACGGGTATTTTGGCAATAACGAAATTAAGATAAAGGCTCTGCAAGGTTTGTTTCTCCACTTCTCTTCACAATCTGGCATTAAGGCGGCGGTGAAGCTGAATATTAAAAGAATAATGCCACCATTAGCCTGTATACTCTGTCTACATTATGATTATATGGTTTAATTAATATTTATTTATAATTTAAAAACCCTTTACTCACCAAGATCAGGCTACGTGTGTTTGTGGAGGAACATTATTAAATCCACTGCCTTTAGCGCAGTCTCTCACTCATGGTGCGTCCAGCAGCACTGAACACCCTTTCCTGCGGCTACAGGTCGAGATGCAGAGTTCTGATCCGGCTGATTTTGCAAGTTTTTGGTAGGATTGTTTGTTCATCTTCTACCAGTCAGGAACATGCATTTAATTTTCCATGACAGCAGTTTCACTTTAGCGAATGGCCTCTTCTTTTTACCTGTCAGCTTGCGGTTTAGGGCTCTACCGTAATACGCAGTGTATGAGCGACCGCGAAATACCTGCGGCTGGAATACCCGCTCCTTATGAGCTAGTGACTGACTTGACCACCGTCAAAATTCTCTTTTTTTACTACTTCATCATAATTTGTTTCACCTTTGCAGGGATGGATTTTAATGCAGGGATTTGGATTTTTTCGGGTCTCGCCGGGTTCGGGCAAAGATCTTTAGCTCTAATGCAGACCTCTCGTTCATATTAACCACGTCTCCCTTCTGTTCAGTCGAAACTCCCAAACTGCAGGACACTTTGAAGCGCGACTCGTCATGTCACCTCTCCCCCTCCCTCTCCCCCTTCTCTCCCTCCCTCTCCCCCTTCCTTTCCCTCTCTCCTCCACACTGTCCCGTGATGACAACCACACATACGTTTTTGTAGGCATTAAATAAAGGATATTTAATATTTTATGACGGTATAACGGTATTGAAACTGACACCGTTGCTATTTTTAGATCCCGCGGTATACCATAATACCGTAATACCGCCCAAGCCTACTGGACACATATTTGAGGCTTGTATTGTACTTCACGCATCAGTCTTTTCATGTGTGTTTGTTGTGTGTGGTTAAATTAGGCTTTCCAGTCTCCATGTTCAGTCCATTACTTCCACTGTATCTGTTGACCTCATAGACTGTTAAAAAAGGTTCACCTGAGGGAACAGAACCAATCCTGTGATGACAGACATTTGATTTTTCTTTTTATATTTCCCAAATGATGTTTAACAGAGCAAGGACATTTTCACAGTATGTATGATAATATTTTTTCTTCTGGCAAAAGTTTTATTTGTTTTATTTCGACTAGAATAAAAGCAGCTTTTAACTTTAAAAAAAACTTTTTAAGGCCAATATTATTAGCCCCTTTAAGCTATATGTTTTTTAATATTCTACAACAGTGGTCCCCAACCACCAGGGGACCACCAACCAATTAGTACAGGGCCACATGAGAAATCATAATTTATGTAGAAAATATTCCCCCGCGACTTGGTTTCGCCCACTTACCCCCGCTATCTCACGTGAAATGGACTATGCCAAAATCTAATCTATATGGAGTTTCACATAATCATACTCATTAGGGCTGTAAAATGCAAATGCATACATTTAATTTGGCTATACGGTTGTATTATTGTTAATATGTTCGTCAGTTGAGATGTTTGGCACAGATGTTATGTATTTGATGCATATAAACCTTGATTGAAACATAATCAGACCGCGATAGGGCAAATAGCACATGCGCACTGAGTTGTTCATGATTAACCTGGATGCTAGAGCACAGCAGCTGTGTTCACGTGAAGACCCCCTGTGTAAACGTGGGTTTCTTTCGGGTGGGTTTCCCCCACATTCCAAAGACATGCGGTACAGGTGAATTGGGTTGGCTAAATTATCCGTAGTGTATGAGTGGGTGTGTGGGTGTTTCCCAGAGATGGGTTGCGGCCGGAAGGGCATCCGCTGCATAAAAACGTGCTGGATAAGTTGACGGTTCATTCCGCTGTGGCGACCCTTGGTTAATAAAGGGACTAAGCCGACAAGAAAATAAATGAATTAATAAATAATCTTATCCAGTGATGTGACTATTGCAGATACACGTTGAATAAATGTCACTTTAAGCTGTATAGAAGTGTCTTGTAAAATATTATTTACTGTCATCATGGCAAAAGATAAAATAAATCAGTTAGTAGAAATGAGTTATTAAAACTATTATGTTTAGAAATGTGTTGCAAAAACTCTTTTCTGTATGTATGTATGTATGTATATATATATATATATATATATATATATATATATATATATATATATATATATATATATATATATATATATTAAAGTGGAAACCAATTTACAAAATAATGTACTGTAAACTTGACTGACTGCTTTACTTGGCACACAAATTGACTCCCCTTTGAGGATGTTGGTGGCCGTTTTCCCCCTATTGACTGCCTTTATAACCACATTTATTGATTGCAAAGCCACGATAAAAAGATAATACATTTAAATTTAAACTAGGTGGTGCAAAAAAATTTTAAATTGAAACAAAAAATCATTAAGAAAACTTTATATGTTTATGTTTCTCTTGATTTTCCAGTTTTTTTCATATAATTTAATATTTTCTACCAACAGATTAATTTATTTGTAATCATTTTTGGACTTTGATCTTCGTTTTTTTGTTAGATTAGTCGATCAGTTGTTACTGTAAAACATCCTGGAGAAAATATTACTGTAAAAGAGAGATCTGTGAGGGGTCAACACATTTATGCCGAGCACTGTAAAGTTTTACAAAAAAATGCATTTATTGCAACGCATTTATCTCTAGTGCATGAGAATGGGAAATAAACTAAGCCAAATTATTTCAAATGCATAAATAATATTCATTGACATTTATCAACCTGGGTGGCTCAGTGGTTAGCACTGTGGCCTTACAGTAAGAAGGTCGCTGGTTCGAGTCTCGGCTGGGTCAGTTGCCGTTTCTGTGTGAAGTTTGCATGGTCTCCCTGTGTTGGCTTGGTTGTTCTTCGGTTGCTCCGGTTTCCCCCACAGTCCAAACACATGCGCTTTAGGGGAATTGATTAACTAAATTGGCTGTAGTGTATGAGTGTGTGAATAAGTGTGTATGAGTGTTGCCCAGTACTGGGTTGCAGCTGGAAGGGCATCCACTGTGTAAACTCTACTTTGTCTGTGTCATTCTACTGTGACAACCCCTGATGAATAAATGGACTAAATCGAAGGAAAATGAAGGAATAAATGAATCAACCTCAGAAACTAAATCAAAACAGTGTATCCTGAAAAATAAAGTGCATCCTCTAAATGACATATGGTACATTTGAGATTTCACAGAAATATATATAGTTTAACAACGTAGAATATCTGCTTTTTCTCACAACCAACTGTGTTTCAGAAAGAGCTCTATTGCCAGGTATGTCCTCACATACGAGAAATTAGTTTTCGTGACAGAGTTTCTACAGTGCAACAGACTTACAGAGACAGGACCAAAACAATAATAATAATAAAAAACAGATAATAAATGCAAATACACAAATAGACAAGTGTATGTAGCGCTGCATTACTAATATATATATACAATAGCTATTTTTCCATCAAAAAATGCTAATAAACTTTATGCGCAAAACTGGATTATCGCATAAAAGTTGTGCGAATGAAGCAGCATTTCCATCCAACGAATCAAAGCGAAGTCACTTCCTGATTAACTGGCGCCAAATATCAACAGTAAAAACTGCATTTGGTGCAGTAGGAGAATCTGCATTAAGCTTTTCTAAATGAATGCGCCTCAGAAGACAATCCTGACAAGCAGTGAGCGCGCAGTGGTGTTTAAAGGTGTCAGACATGGAGTACAGGTGTTCCTGATTCTGGAGGACATTAATAATATAATAACACTAATACTTTTTATAATGACCAAAACAACATTTCAGATGTTTTATAATGTGCTCAGCCTGACGTTTATCCATTCACACACATTTTAAGCATCACATGATCTCTTTTAACAAAATCACGTGACCTTCTTTAATGCGCATGCTGGAGTTTGTGCGGTAAAAGTGTTTCCATCGCAGTTTATGCGCATCTATTCTTATCGAATAAAAAGTTTATCCTACCCAGTTAGGCACATACGTTTTTTATGCGCATTTTTAAAATTTATGTGCATCATGGCGTTTCCATCAACTGGTTTTTTTATGCGCATTTGCAAAATGCGCATAAAAAAGGTGGATGGAAACATAGCTACAGTTATATGTGCAGCTGTTAGCATGTTTCATTCATGCCTAAATAATAAACACGTCATCTATCATGATCATAACTCTCTCTCTCTCTATGCAGGTGTTCTGTGTGTCGGATCTCTTCAATGTGAAGTGTGTGTCCGATAAAGACGAGGAGATTTCACACACCAGCCTTCAGGAGACGTCAGATTCACCAAACCACTATGGCAGCACACAGTGACACACACACACATACACACACAAACACACACATACACACACCGGGATGCAGGACCATGCAAAAACCATTCATTTTAGAATAATTCAAGGGACAAAAGGGTTCATTTACTCAAAGCAGAGCAGTAGAGAATGAAAAGTGGTTTCCATGGTAACAAAAAAATGCAATATTCACATTACAGTGAATTCCAAATTATGACTTTAAGCAGGTAAAGTCAGATTAAAGGTGACCTATTATGCACCTTTTTACAGGCTATGAAATAAGCCTCTGATGCCTCTTGTAGTGAAGTTTGAGCTGAGAATAGCACACAAATAATGCTCTCTATCTCTCTCAAACTGACCCTTTTAGGCTCTAATTGTGGTGTTTTGGTGACTGTCGCTTTAAATGCAAATGAGATTGTGCTCTTTTCAGAAGAGGGCGGAGCTACAAACCATCACCAGATTGAAAACAGGACTAGTTCTCAGTGCTGGTCAGGTGTGCATGTGTGCTTCCATGTGAGTGTGTGCTTCATGCTTCTGTCAGTCTATGGAGACTCCTGTCATCTAACTCCACATCTGAAATCCTCTTAGTCTATGCTGACATTATCTTCAGCAGCTCAAATACTCTAATGGCTAATGGACAGACGGCTGCTTCTCACTCAGGCCTGCTGTTTATGCTAATGTGGGAGACTAGTGGGTGGGGCTTTCGCCTTCTGATGACACGTACAAAGGGAGAATGTCAATCACAGTGTTTCATTCATCAAGTCTGATTATAACAAACACAATTAATACATGTTGAGCATTAGAGGCTGGAAATATTCACACACTGCTGACACACAACTGGGTTTAAACCCCTTATAAAAGGGATTTTTGCATAATAGGTTCCCTTTAAGGGTCAGAGTTTGCTGTGGATAATGGAAATATTTGTGAATTTAATGGCACAAGAACACAAAGACATTCCCATCACGCCAATGAAAGGGAAGAAACTGTCGTACTGTTCAGAACAGAGTTTCACATTGATTTATAAAGCTCTTTAATGCATTCATATGTCAAACACTCCACACAGAACAATCTGATCTTATTAGTGCAGTCAGCAACATATACAAGTATTATCTTATTTTAGTGGATTGCATACTTGAAGACACTTGAGTAGATTTATTTCAAGTTTTTTTGTTAAAGGAAACAATTTTCAGCCAAATATGAAGAACCAAAGTGTCTAATTGCATTGATTTTAATTAAGTTTGCTTGTGTTTTATTCATAATTATTGTTTTTTTTTATGCAGACGTAAGACTACAAACTGTAAATATCAAAGCACTTGTACAATATTTTTGCTCATGTTTTCCTTTGTGGGTTAAAGACGACAAGGGGTTTTCAAGCATCAAGTCTTATTTTTAAATATATTAAATAATGCATATCTTCATTTTTGCCATGACTTCCAGAAAACAGCTGCTATAATCAGGGTTCAACGCTAAGGATTTTTTTACTGGGCCGATTGGGCCAGTGGTTAAGATTTTTACTTGCCCTGCCAAAGTTTTCACTGGCCCCACCAAAAAAAAAAGTTAATAGCTATTTCTTAGCCACATATTTTAAATAATGTGGCAAAATAATGTTTGTGAATCTAGAATTTAAACATTTAAAAAATTGTAATAATGTATAATGAGCAAAATTCTAGATTTTATTGAAACGAAAGGGCTGTATGGAAAATGTGCTGGTATTAAATTGCAATTCTAAATTATTTTGATAAAAATGGCTTGCCAAACTGACGACAACTCTTTTTTTTTGTTTGTTTGTTTCTTAATTTTGTACCCATGTAATTGTCTGCTTCCAAGACTTTAGAAACAGGTGTTTTCTTTAAGCCTCATAGTTTGATGTTGCTGCCATGCCGCCACCTTTTCGCTGTACTAGTTTTTACCAGGTTAAGGAAAAAAAAAATAACGTGCTCATCGTTACTGCCCGATAGGAGCCAGTGACAATCCTGTTCACTGTCCTGAGCATCTTTCGCGCTGGCCCTGGGCCACTGGGCAGTCCTTATTGTTGAGCCCTGATAATGTTATTAGGTGGAACAATTGTGCATCCTATTTAGAACAAGGATCATTTAATAATAACATATTAAAAGTCACTGTTTGATCACTGTTTGATGCTGAATGATGATGGAATTTTTTCACCTATATTTTAAGGTTTTCTTTTCAGACATTATATGAAATAAAACATTTTTTTTAATGAAAATGTATGCTTTTGTAAATTTAATTTGATGCAAACACTGAAGTGTCTTTGACCCAAACATTGTGTGCAACATATTTTCCTTTCGGTGCTACATTTTATGCATTGATGACTGTGCTAGAGAGAACAAAATGTATTGGGATATATACTGTCAAGTTTATTCCTGAATTAAAGCTCATGTAGACAGACAGTGTGTGGTTTTTGACTCTGAAGATCAGAATGGTTTTACTCACAGCAGCCGCGGCTCCTCCAGCGGTGTGATGGTGACAGCGCTGCGGCTTTCCAGCTTCGGTTCTTTCAAACGGATCGGAGATTCGATCGAGTCAGCTTTTTCCCTTACGAACGCTGTGCGAATCGATTCGCTCGAATCGTTCAGAAGAACCGACTCATTGGCTCGATCTGTCGGCGAAGCGAACATTACCGCCGCTCTTCTTTGTCCTCGCGGTGACTGACTTCATATGATCCGCTGAATGTACATGATTTATTCATCCGTTTACACCCTGTGTGCATCAAACAGAAGACCTGAAGGATGGTGTTAGTTCACGTCGGATATTTGGTTCTTCCTGTCTTTGGCTCAGTGAGAAATAGAGGTATTTATAACACGTTATTTCACGCTCAGATCACATCCGAGGCCTTTTGCTTGTTTAATGCATGATTATTAAACCCACGACCGACCTATATACTAATGCAGGACCTAACAGAGAGGATATCCAATAAACAAGCTGACGATTTGTGTTTTTCTCAGAGAATCGGTGAGGCTTGATTCGGATCGGAGCGTTAATCTGTAAAGCTAAGCGAGCGATGGACGCTTTTCGCTTCTGATTCGCTTTGAAATACGATTAAAATCAACATGTCGTCTTAAACGAGACATATTGGGTATGTCTGACACATAATCGATTGGTTTGATCGTGTGTCTGAGCGCTGTACGCTTTCATTAAGGTTTATTTGGGAGGTTTGGTTTTACCTCAGATAATGCTAGCTAAAGATGCTAACCGAGGCCCGAAAGCTTCACGGACAACAAATAAAGCGTCAGCGTCGCTTCATTAAAGCGCTTAAAATCACCAATTCAGACCAGGAACGAAACCTCAGAATGATCATTTGTGGCCAATTACTGCTAGCTCCACCTCACCAACTCAATGAGGAGAAACGAGCACTTTAAACCACCATCACTGACCTCATGAAGCTTTGTTTGATTTCTGTTTCTGATCTCCTGTCTCATAGTTTGATTTCATGTGCTTTATTTCTGTTCTTATCTCCTGTCTCATAGTCTATGGAGGCTGAATCTACATTCTGCATTATCAGATCATTGTGTTTTAATGATCATCTGTGTTCTGATCCCTCCTCATTTCCTATTTCCATCAGAAGACGACAAACATCTGCTCCCTTCCTGAGAACAAACAAACAAACAAACAAGCGCACACTAAACCAGAGCTAACACACACACGCGCGCGCACACACACATTTAGACTGTCTCTATGTAAAGTGCTGTAGTTTAACCCACATCTTTAGCTCTAGAAGAGTGACTCATGTATGTCCCATCCAGCTTCGGTAGTCAACATGTATGTAAATTCCTGTAAAATGGATGCATTTTGTGCTTGGATGTTCACAGTCCTCTATCTGTCACCTGCTTCATTCATCGCCCTTCTGATTTTACACGATCATTCACAATCATGTCTGTAGATGTGGCTGGTTGGGTGGGGAAAAAGCAAAGAAACAACAGACAAATCCTAAAAACACACTTTGGAATTGGCCGCTGGCATCCAAAATTGCCCAAATTGACGTGGCACGGCGTCCAAAATGCCATCCATTTGGCAGGGATGTTGATTTTCCTGCACTGCTACTACTGAGATCCTCTATTAGAGCAATGCAAATGTCTATTGTTTGGTTGTGGTTTCTCTACCTTTTGTTCTGGTAATAGACTTCAGTGCATGAATCACATTATAATTATTATTATTATTTGGATTCTACATTGAATAGACTCCAATGTAATCTTTCTGTAGTAAAGATGTACCCTGCTGTACTGTAATGTGCTGTAGCCGATGCATCTGCTCATTGGATGTTGCTTTTGTTCTGTTAACCCTGTACTGAGCATGGTGGGCCTTGCTATTGGTCAATGTTGTTTTATTTGTTGCATGGACTTATTATTATTATTATTATGACACAAATCCACATATAAATATTTATATATACTAATATTTTTCAATAAAGAATATAGTGTTTTTCCTAACCTCCAGTGTGCTTCTTGCTGATTTCCATTTATTGTCTCCCCCCTCCACCTCCTCCCTCTGCTGTGACCGATAGACTGATTAATTTCCTGGCTTTTTGATTTGTCATCATGAGACCTCAATGAGTTGATCTGTGGTCATTTACGCTCGTGGTTGAGGCACTTGAAGGTGCAGTGTGCATCTACCACACACACACACACACACACACACACACACAATTCATTCCCCACGCTGCACCTTCAAGTCTCCTCACAGTAAATGATCCGGATGCAGTGTTAAACGTGGCCTTTTCTCTGTGGTGTGTCCAGGTATTCACACATTTCATCTCTGTGATTCAATCTTCTCCCACTGCACCCATCCAGAGCTGGGCACGTCCCATTGATCTCTCAGCACGTTATACATGATTTGAGCTTTCTGTGTTTTTAGTTCCTTCATTCTGAGGTGCGCCGGTCTACAACGCAGAGCTGCGGTACATTCATTTCGTTTGGGTTTCTTTCTCATAATGACTATTGTAGATGGTTTTAAATTGGTGCTTTATCTGACAAGAAGCTTCATCAGAACACACACTTTGTTTACAGTCGGATTTGCTGGATCTTTTAATCATGATGGCTGATCTCAGGCTAGTTTGGTTCTTCAAACAAGTTTGCGAATCAGATTTAAATATCTGAATGAGCTGATCTGAGTTGGCTGTGTGCTGTGCTTGTTGTGAAGGATCTATTGATCCTCCAGATCATGATCAGCAGCGCAGCGATTGGCTGACGGCACAACAGCGTAATGACATCATCTGATTAATATTCAATTATCCATGTGAGCAAGATGACATCAAATTAGTAGTAAACAGTTTGGGAAATATGATGCTCAATAACTTTTCACATACAGTTAAAGTCAGAGTTATTAGCCCCAATGTTTATTTTCCCCCTAATTTCTGTTTAACGGAGAGCAGATTTCTCCAACACATTTCTAATCATAATAGTGTTAATAACTCATCTCTAATAACTGATTTATTTTCTCTTTGTCATGATGACAGTAAATAATATTAGACTAGATATTCTTTGAGACACCAATATTCAGCTTAAAGTGACATGTAAAGGCTTCACTAGGGTAGTTAGGGGAACTAGGCAGGTTAGGGTAATTAGGCAAGTCATTGTATAATGATGGTTTGTTCTAGACTATTGAAAAATATAGCTTAAAGGGGCTAATAATTGACCTTAAAATGGCTTTTAAAAGATTAAAGACAGCTTTTATTCTAGCCCAAATAAGACTTTCTCCAGAAGAACAAATATTATCAGACATACTGTGAAAATGTCCTCGCTCTGTTAAACATCATTTAGGAAATATTAAAAAAAGAAAAAAAATTCAAAAGGGGCGAACAATTCTGACTTTACCTGTATGTTGTGGGCTGTGTTTAGCTATTTATTTTGTCTTTTAGAGCAGGTTTTCTTTCTGATAGTGTTCAAGTGTCTTAATCCTGCAGCGTGAGGCATAATTTAAACTGATATTGCATCAAAAAAAAAAAAATTGAAATGGGAAAAGTGTCTGCTATTTTTGGCAAAGCATCATATCACTGCCATATTAGCTGTTAAACCGTGTGCATGTCTCCCTTAAATATTGGCCATGTCTATTGTCAGAAATGGTACTAAAACTGGGTTGGTACCTTTTAAAAGTACAGGTAAAGTCAGAATTATTCACCCCCCTTTTTTTCCTTTTTAAATATTTCCCAAATGATGTTTAACAGAGCAAGGACATTTTCACAGTATGTCTGATAATATTTGTTCTTCTGGAGAAAGTCTTATTGGTTTTATTTCGACTAGAATAAAAGCAGTTTTTAATCTTTTAAACGCCATTTTAAGGTCAAAATTTTTAGCCCCTTTAAGCTATATATTTTTTGGTAGTCTACAGAACAAACCATCATTATACAATAACTTGCCTAATTCCCCTAACCTGCCTAGTTAACCACCCTAGTTAAGCCTTTAAATGTCACTTTAAGCTGTATAGAAGTGTCTTGAAGAATATCTAGTCTAATATTATTTACTGTCATCATGACAAAGAGAAAATAAATCAGTTATTAGAGATGAGTTATTAACACTATTATGATTAGAAATGTGCTAAAAAAAATCTTCTCTCCGTTAAACAGAAATTGAGTAAAAAATAAACGGGGCTAATAATTCTGACCTCAACTCAACTGTACATCTTTGAATCTAAAAAGTCCATATTGGTATGTTAGAATTAGCCTATTGACCTACATAGTCACAAAAAAAATTACAATTCCATAAGTTTAGTAAATCCTTTGCTTGAAATGGATCTAATCCTGTTTATATGAAATAAGCAGCTGATCTCCCGAGCAGGTTTGAGCTCAAGACCTGTTGCTACACTGTAAAACCCAAAAAGTTAAGGTAACTCAAACCGTTTGAGGAAACCTATTGCAGCAAACCATTTAAGTTCAAAAACTAATCCTAAAGAGTACTGTGAACTTAATTTATTTGAGCAAATGAAGCAATCTGAGCACAGTGAAACCCAATAAATAAAGAGAACTCAAACCAACTAAGAACTGTAGAACTCGATAAGTTAAGGCAACTCAAAACATTTGAGGAAACCGATTGCTACAAACCATTTGAGTTAAACTAATCTACAAATATGAGTGATGTGAACTTAATCCATTTAAGTTGAAGTAATAAGGTGTTTAAATAACTCCTTACCTTCAATACTGAGTTCAAAACTCTTTTTCAAATGTCAGTCAATTTTGAGTTGACTGCACTCATTTGATGAAGTTGACTGTGGGGTTTTACAGTGTATGACACCTCTCGGATGAGTTTTGAAGAATGAAATGATCCTGGATTGTGTGAAATGGCCAAAAACCAAATCCAGCTAAAGCAGTAATCCATTGAGGAAGAATGGACACCTGTCCTTCATACTTCACTAAAACTATCTAGGATGATTTTCTGGATCTTTTAATAACTGATGCCTGGCTCATCTGGTTCATCAATCAAGTTGAAATCAGGTATCTGGATAAACTGATCTGAGATCGCTGTATGTGTTTGTTGTGAAGGACAGATCTATCCATCTCTCCATTTCTGATTCTGATTGAATAGCAATAATGTGCACCTTTTGTAAACAAGTACACTTGAATTGAGTCCTTCACAACATGATCAGCAGTGCAGAGATTGGCTGATAGTGATGACATCATCTCATTAATATTCAGTTATCAGGCATATCAGCTAAATGTCAAATATTACTAATTAAAACAGGTTTTACAGAACTTATCGATTTATGTTTATATGCTTAATATAGATGCTGCAAATGTTGTTTATATTTGTTTAAAGAGACAATCACACCTTTTTGGTTAACCAGTAATTCTGTAATCATTCGTTTTTTTTTCTTTATTATTATTTTGTTACTTGCATTAATATTTAAACTCCTATAAAATGGTAAAAAATAAGAATTTACCAAATTATTTAGTTTAATTTGGATCTTATTTTTTTCTGAATAGTAAGTTATTTTATGCTGTGGTATAATGCATAATAAAGGCATTTAAATTAATTAAGTTAGTTTTGAAAATATATTTTGATATTTGACGACTGTGCTGGATGCACAGCAAAATAAGGGGACCCAAAACAACTCTATGGGTGTTAATTTCAACACTTTGAAAGTGTCTCATGGGGTCCACTCAAAACAGAGTTAAATCAACACTTTCAAAAGGGTTGGCACATTGACACCGAAGTAAGGGTTAATTTTAACTCTGGGCAGAGTTAAAAATGTAACTATATTTAACACCGCCTGGTAGTAATTTTTTTACTACAATATATTGTTATTTTATTCAACTCTCGAGTGTAAATATGGTAAAAAGGTCAAATAGACTGTAAATTACAAAATAAAAAACATTTTATTTGAAAACATTCACCACTTCAACAATTCATTCAGTTTTTAAAATGCAACAATGTCAAATATGCTTTAAATGTTTTATTAGTACAGACAGTATCAACAAAATATGTATGACCAGTGCTCAAAAAGGCTGTTTTAGTCCTTTGGTCCAAACTTGATGTTTCATCAGAGCAATTTGAAAGTTCAATATATCATCACTCATAGTTTTCTTCTGAACTCATAGTTTTCTTCTGAACGCATAGTTTTCTTCTGAAATTACATTTTAAACAACTTGGCGTGCAAATCTTTCACTTCTGGTGTTTCCTTGGTCCTCCATATCAAACACAGCAGTTTAAATGAAGGTATAAGTGCTGTAAACTTGTGTGAAAACAAACTGGAGCTAGGAAATCTCATCAAGCATGTCCTGTGAATGAAGTGCTTCCCAGCCACAGGTTGACCTTTTTATCCATGATGATGTAGCAGCTGCTGATCGCTCGTCTGGTGGTTCCTGATGCACGGATATAATGTGATGCTCATCTAAGAACTCTTCAAGACTCCAGCATGACTAAGAAAAATGTTTAAAAACAAATTGCAATCAAATTCTATAATATATTTAAAAGAACATTTAAAGTAAATAAAACATTCAAGAAATCTAAACTCACCTTTTGAAAATCTTCATGATGATCCACAACTTGACTCTCCCAGCTGGTTGAGGTGACAGGATATGGAAAAGTAGAAAAAACACACACATCACTGTTGGATCTCCAAAAACAATTAGGTTAACCACTATGACTAGAACTGGAAAAACAGACAGCTGTCTGTCCAGAATCCTGAATTTAACACAACACTTGGAGCTAAATTTAGAGGAGCTTAAAATCGTTTATATCATTTAGTGATGCTGACTTCCCCAAAATATTGGCCACAGTGTAAAAAAATATTCATAAACTTCATAAACAACAGTTTTCTGTAAGCGTGTGCGTGCGTGCGTGTGTGCGCGCATGCATGTTTCTTTACCAGATTCAACTTGTTAGGCCCTTTCAGGTCCAGTATTGACGCCACCTTTCCTGGAGTCTAGCAGATGTTTCAGGTCCAAATAGAATCTAAAATATTAGGATAAGCAGAAGAGGAAAAGTGCAAAGTAAAGAGCAAAACATTATTTAAGTAACAGTTCACCCACAATACAAAACTTATCACCTTCATGTCATTTGTTATTCTCTAATGCTCTAATACCCTCTCAGCTTATGTGAAACAAATACAGAACTTTATCAAACATACCTTAATTATTATTATTACCACATATGACCAAGAAGGTGTGCTTGGTCATTTCACCAACTCTGGAAATACACCATCCGTCTCTAATCAGCCACCGTCACAGGGTCTTGTGTTATTGTATAGAAAACTGTGGCTGTTAAAAAAACAACAAAAAATTAGTATCCACACATATGCATAACATTCAGATAAAAAGGAGAGATGAACATCACAAAGTATGCCTCACACATTTTCAGATATCTTTTGATTCAGATGTTGATTATTGATAATAAATCTACAAATCAAACCTGTATCATCATTAGGCTGCTCAAATATGAATCAGTTGATTAATTTTACAGACAGGTGGCTGTTTACAATGCACTAAATTGTCTTTAATAAAAAGGAAATGTTGTGTACAGTACATGCTAAGTTTAGCCTATAGTTTTAAGCACAATATCATGTGGGAGAAAAAGCTTGACTAAGATGTTCCTGACTACATAAATAGCCTAACTTACTAACGTCAGACATCCCGAGTTGGGAAAAGTCATTTTCGGGGGATACAAAGTTGATTTGCGGGAGGTAGCGGGAGAGATGAGAACCTGAAGAGCAATGGGATGAGTTGCGCGCGACGTACCTGAAGAGCTGGGAGGGATGCGGTGGAGAGGGGTGTGCAAAGTGTTTAATGACCGGGCGGTAGACGCGCGATTTCCGGGAGATTATCATTCATTTGCGGGCATCTACTTGGGCATCTGGGAGTCTCTGTGCATTTGCGGGATAACGTTGACGTTAGTACCGCAACTTCCGGGAGACTTCTGTAACCTTAAATGCCTGAGAAAGTGCAAACGCGGTCATTTAAAGACATTAATGTTAACATTCCGACTTTAATGGTTGTCAACACTTAATATAATTCAAGCGTACGTTATCACGCGAGTCTATGGACTAACGGTATATGGACGGCCACGAATCAACCAGTTTAAAATGGCCGCGGTGTTTAAAATAACCAAATTAACGTACACAAATAACAAACAATCATATGTTTCAGTCAGGAAGCCTTTTACAAGTAAGCATGTTCATTTACTCACCAGATATGTTTTAGAAACTCTCCAGAGCGTATGGAAACCATCCTGTGTTGCCGTTAGCATCCGGGCAGAGTTGGCTAGGCTGCTCCGGGGATTCCCTCGCTAGTTTGCTTCGAATTAAAGGAGAAGTGTCGATTTTATTTTACAGATGGGTAACAACGCACAAAATGGCATTAAGCGTGACAGAAATGTGTTGAACATGTACATTTGATGTTTTTATGCACTATGTATGCGTGAGCATATATAAAAACATTCTTGAAAAGAAGTGAATAGTAATGCAGTTAAGCTAGATACACAAACGACCATAATTGAACCGCAGAAGTTTAAAATTGTCACTCCATTCTAAAGTTATTAACTTAACAATATGTTTACAACTGTATTTCCTTAAAGAAAGTCAGTAAAATACCAACATTTAGGTAGTTTGACTCACCAGTTGCTGTTCTAAACCTCAGATAGAAAATGGCGTCTGGAAAATTCTTCAGTGACTGGGGCTGCATGAATTCCCGGATGTTGGAAATAACACCACCAAGTGTTGAAAACTTAACTCCTTGATTTCGCACTGAATAAAATCAATTCTAACTCTTATTATATTCATTTATCAAAATCTAACTCTTAAACGTCAACACTTTAATCTGAAATGCTTCAACACCGAGAATTTAACTCAGATGAATTTGCTGTGTGGCTCTCAACATTTTCAGGATTCCCGTAAATTATACAATTATTCCTTAACAAAAAAAGGACAATTTTTATTAAGTACTTAATATATTTAAGTTAAAGCAATGAGGTATTTAATTAACTCATTACCTTCAACACTGAGTTCAAAACTCTTTCAAATGAGTTGAATTCACTTTCAGTCAATTTTGAGTTAGCTGCACTCATTTGATGAAGTTGACTGTGGGGTTTTACAGTGTATGACACCTCTCGGATGAGTTTTGAAGAATGAAATGATCCTGGATTGTGTGAAATGGCCAACAGCTCTCAACATTTTCAGGATTCCCATAAAGTATACAATTATTCCTTAACCAAAAAAAAAAAAAGAAAATTAAAGAGGTTTTATCAAGAATACTGCCTTTATTGTACACTCTCAGAAATTGTACTAAACTGGACTGGTACATTTTCAAAGTGC
This sequence comes from Danio rerio, assembly GCF_052040795.2. NCBI lineage: Eukaryota > Metazoa > Chordata > Actinopteri > Cypriniformes > Danionidae > Danio > Danio rerio. Next base: position 1,154,374 of record NC_141028.1, read on the forward strand.
ATTTGTACCTTAAAGGTCCACATTGGTCTCCTTTAAGTATATTATGAGTATTTATTAATAGTATACTAGTATATATTAGTTAATATTGTGTTAATAATAGTTAATAAAGTGTTTTATTTGAACTCCTTGAAAATGTAACACACTGGTGAGATTATTGTTTAATTAATTTGAAAATTAGATGTGCTTTTTTTATCTGATTTTTAATCTTCTGAAAATATATTGCAATTATTAAAGGGGTAGTTCACCCAAAATTATTTATTTAAATCAATGATCAAGTGATTCCAAACCTATAAGAGTTTCTTTATTCTGTTGAACACAAAAGAAGATATTTTGAAGAAAGTTGAAACGTGTAACCACTGACTTCCATTGCAGAAATAAACAAATGCAATGGAAGTCAATGGTTACAGGTTTGAACTTGGTTCAAATTATCTTCTTTTTGTTAAATTGAAAAAAAAAAAACCTCAAACCTCAAGTAAAAGGCAAGAAAATGAGAATTTTCATTTTTGGGCGAACTATTCTAAGAAATATAAGAAAATATAATATGAGGGAAAAAATCAGCAGCTGGTCCAGCATCACCCTTGTTTTAAATGACGCCATCTAATCCTGTTTATAAATGAGCCTGATCTGAGCCGGTTTGAGCTTACACACCTTTTGCTATGACAACAACTCCTGGATGAGTTTAGAAGAACCAAAATATCCTAATAATTAATAATCAAATCCAGATAATTGAGTAATCCAGATATGAAGAACGCCCCTCTAGGGTCTGCTCTTCATACAGTTAGCTGCGTTTGTTAGACAGTTTGACATGATCCTGGAAATTTTGGACAATATTCCAGGTTTGTGCATATATTTAATTAACAGCTTATGATGGAACATGCCTACAGTCATTTCGCTCAAATGCCTGATAATTGAATATTAATTGGATGATGTCATTAAACTATCAGCCAATCACTGCACAGCTGATTAAAGAGGGATAGATCTGTCCTTCACAACAAGGCTTCGATCTCAGCTCAGTTCATCCAGATACTTCAATCTGATTCGCACAAATGTTTGAAGAACTAAATTAGGCAGAGATCAGTTATCACGATTAAAAGATCCAGAATCCAGCAAATCATCTGAAATTGTTGAAGCTAGACACAAAAAATGGACCCCGAAATGGAGTTTTCATCAATCTGATCACAACAGTTTACAGATGTAAATAATATGTAGAATTTTGAGCGTATCCCATTTAGATCTCTTTCCAAACATGCTTTTCTTACTTAGAGTTGTCTTGTTTCTAGTCCAAATATCCACAAATTCTTAAATCAAGAAGCATTTTCTAGACAAGCAGAAAATATTGTTTTGTTTTCAGAAACATTGAGTCAAAATGAAGAGAGTTTTTTCTGTAAAACAAGCAAATAATCTGGCCGTGGAGTAAATAAAATACACTTCCTTCAAACTAAAAACCTTTGGCTTGTTTTAAAGGTGCGATATGTAAGCTTGACACCCAGTGGTTGAACTAGGTATTACATACCTGGATCAAAACAAATGCAAGCACAGGTTGCCAGATTGACAACCACTAGGAGCGAGTCTGACAATCGAGCTTAAAGCCTGATTTAAATCGTGTTCAATATAAAAGCAACAACACCCGATAGAAGGAATATTCTCCATATTAAAAGGAGTTTTTGTTCCAACCAACACCTTGATTTAATATATTAGAAACGGCTTCTCTTTCTCACAGCTGAACAACAGAAAACTGACAATGATCAGCTCTGGTACAGCCCATGTGCGTTATTCAGCGTTATATGCTAATAATGTGAGTCTGACATGACATTTGGCAGGACATTTATTGCCATACTACTGAAAGCAGCAGCAGATAGTTCATCTCAGATCTGGACAATAGAATAAAGCGTCTGAAACTGAACTTCAGAACTGAGACTCAGTGCAAACCAACACATATTAGTGATTCGGCATCTACATTTAATCATGTTCAAGAGCTTTAATATGTATTCATTAGACACGGGGTTACGATGTAACCCGCCCACCTAATGTTTACGCTTATAATATTTTTATTATTTGCTAAATAATAATCCATTTGGGGCAAGGCAGTGGCGCAGTAGGTAGTGCTGTCGCCTCACAGCAAGAAGGTCGCTGGGTCGCTGGTTCGAACCTCGGCTTAGTTGGTGTTTCTGTGTGGAGTTTGCATTTTCTCCCTGCCATTGCGTGGGTTTCCTCCGGGTCCTCCGGTTTTCCCCACAGTCAAAAGACATGTGGTACAGGTGAATTGGGTAGGCTAAATTGTCCGTAGTGTATGAATGTGTGTGTGGATGTTTCCCAGAGATGGGTTGCGGCTGGAAGGGCATCCCCTGCGTAAAAACCTGCTGGATAAGTTGGTGGTTCATTCCGCTGTGGCGACCCCGGATTATTAAAGGGACTAAGACGACAAGAAAATGAATGAATGAATGATCCATTTGGAACTGAGTCTGCGTCATTTAGGAGTCTGCTACTGTCCACCTGAGGTCACATTTCAGTCACGGACGCACACTTTGAGAGCCTTCCGGACTGAATGAATGACTGAAATATGCTGTTTTCCACCAAGGCACCCCGGCGTGCTCAAATATAATTGTCTAAACTGACATTAGGCGGGTTAAATGACCAAAAGTACGACAGCCGTTCCGGCACGTAACGCACACGTTCACAGCAGAATATCTGACTCCAGCATTGTTTCTCAGATAGACAAGAATGTTCACTGAGCATGTCTCCGAAATATCTGCACACATATTATAGTGTTATTATGCTTTAAGAGTCAAACACTTACATACAGCACCTTTAAGGATAAACTCACTTATTTTGACTTCTTTAACAGCCACAAAAGAAGTGCGAGTGAAATAATTAAATACAAAAAAACTGGAAAACATAAGAACCGCAGCTGGAAGTAGGGCCCGTTCATCTAACTTTTGTTAGGAATACAGTGAAACATATCTAATTTGCTGAATGACATGCTAAAATATTAATAGTTACGTCCCATCCTAAAGAGAAAATGCCAAAAGCCAGACTTTAACTTGAGTGTAAATCTTGCTTTATGAATCAACATTCCCATGTCAGGTCATAATGCAGCATGCTCCTGCTAACTGCATGCTTTTCCTTCTGAATGTCATTTTTGGCTATGGATTGAGTCGAAGGGTTAATCTTCATTCCACAGAGATGCTGAGATTGGAGTAAATCACTGTAAACATGTTCCCAAGAAATGAAGAGTGTCCTACACGCCATCAACCAATCAGATTTTACACTTAACCCTTGTGTATTGTTCAGATTGACTCTCCTTTGGTGATGTTGGGGCTGTTTTTGCCCCGTTGACTTCCATTATAATCTCATGTATAGATAGCAAAGCCATGACAGCAGATTATCCAGCATTCTTGATTGCTGCTGGTTTCCCCTTTTGGCAAAAGGGACAATCTGTCATGTTTACTGTTGATCAATAATTGGCAGCATTAACCCTTCAGAAAGACCTCTTTAGAGTTTACAGCAGATTATAGTGTGTTTGTGTGTGTGTGTGTGTGTGTGTGCAGAAATACACTTACTGTGTTTACTAGGTTCTGAGGGGCTTATTTTGAGTTTCTCGGACATATCAAAGACCATATCATAGCAAATAACATAACAAAGTCATATGATAGTCATAACAGCGCACTGCAAGACGGAGGCGCAAGATGAAGAGGGCGTAACTTGTAGAAAGTTACCGAGGCGTAATTTGCAGTTATCAAGATCCTATTGAGCCAAGATGTTGGGATGTTGAGAGATGCTTGAGGAAAGATGGCGGAAATACCAAAGAACATTTTCACCAAATGTTTTCATGAGTTTTCTTCAAATTTATCTACAACCAAGTCATTTGATGGATTATTATATTCATTGGGTGTAGACGTTAATAACTGATGGTTGGGTTTAGGGTTGGGGAGGTGTAGATGTTACTGATTTACAGCACCATCTTGCTGACAACAACGTTTTAACATGGCTGTTTTCGCGATTGTCTTAGAACTTCCGTTTCAGTCGCCTATGGGAGAAATGACAAAGAATAATAAACGGCAAAAAACGGTCAAACTTCTTGCTCTACAAACAAATGTTTGCATGACTATACAGACCAAGTAGAATAATATAACAAGGAAATATCAGTTTGCAACATCAAACAGTGAAACGAGCAGTTTTTAATGTCTAAATATTAATGTAAGTAAATAAGACCGGAAGTGTCGTGCCAAAAAGATTCAAATGGCAGCGCCCGCTTGTCTGCGGAGAATAAGGTCAATAATTTCAAGTTGTGTATCGAATGGCTCGTTTCCACTGACTGGTACAGTACGGTATGGTTTGGGTCTGTATGGGTCACCTTTATCAGGCTTGTGTTTCCACTACCAAGGGTAGCCTTTTGGTGGGCGTGGTGTAAGACAGAAAGTCAAAGTCGACATCATGCTGGCTCGAATAACTGTCTACAGTAAAGCTGTACGGGTTGCTTACATTTAATATGAGCAGCACTTCTCACAAAACAGATGCTTAATACACATAAATACTTGTTTGTAAATGTTTATTACTAACTCTTCTATGAACAGGATTTAATTATAACTGCAGATCAATGACAGTTCAAAATAGGCCACTGTAACGTCTGTAATTATATAAAATAAATATATAAATGAACATATATGAACACACACAGCCCCTTACAGTCTCCCATATATTATTAATTACAGAAAAACTACACACAGCAGACATTTAGTCCTTATTTGAGTTCAAAAACACACGCAATATAGCCCACAGTCAGCGCAAACCTCTCATCTGTGTCTGTGATCTCCAGCAGCACATGTCAGCTCTGTTAGAGAGTCATTCTGTCATTCCCAGTTCAGAATAGTCCAAGGGTGATGATAATCATGGCAGTGTGTTCATGATTCAGGTTGCTAAAACAATTTTGCTCCTGAGTGTTGTCGGGCTTCTCCTTTTATTCCTGCTTTACTTTCGCACTTGTACTTTTCTTTCTGAATGGATCAGATGACGAAGACACTTCAAAAATCACGCACACGTTATTATCATCAGCTCAAGAAGTTCGTTATGTCGAATATAGAAGCGATCACTTACCGTATTAGATCAGATACTACTCGCACTTTTAGACGGGCTCATAAAACAAAAACAGCACACGGCAGATTTTTCTTTTTGGCTTTGTGTCTGTTCATCAAGACGACGACAAGGTTTGTTTGAGCTCGGGTCATCTATTGCTCATTATTATATGCATATAGTATTTCATGTAATCTCTCGGCTGTGTATTAGAACATGGCAGATCCTTTGTTTTCACTCTGTCTAGCTCCACGAGCTTGTGACGTATCTCTGTAACCAATCAGCGTTTAGCTGCGCGTGTAGCTCCACCTTTTGGTACCCTTTTCTTGTTTTTGGTACCATTTTGCAAGGGTGCTGAAAAAGTGGCACGGTACGGTTTGATTTGGTACGCTTATTGACAGTGGAAACGGCCATAAAAGCATACCAAACCGAACCGCACTGTACCATTCAGTGGAAACGGGCCATAACGAACTACGTTACGCCCCTAAAGCCTAGTTTATACTTCTGCATCAAGTGACCGACGTAACCCACGGCGCATGCAACGTGCGTAGCTGTGCATTTATACTTGTGCGCGCTGTCTCTGTTGGTCTGCATTTACACTTCCGAAGCACTAGTTGGCAGTGAGGTGTAAATGTTCTTCTGTGTCGAGTTTCTTAGCTGTTGTTTTTTTTTTCTGAATGATTCCTGAATGTACAAGTGGCTCAAACTCGCTCATTTTGAGGCAGGAACGTGCAACAACTTTAACTATGAGGTTAACACAAAACAAAACTTTCCATCCAGGGGTCCGTTCTTCGTACGTGGATTACTCAGTTAGCTGGATTTGGATATTGACGATTTGACATGATCCAGGATCGTTTCGTTCTTCAAAGCTGATCCGAGAGTTGTTGTCATAGCAACAGTTCTGCTAGGTCAAACCTGATCGAGAGCAGGTTCAATTCATATAAACAGGATTAGATTGGCTCAGTTCAAGCAAAGATAATAGAGAAAGTATGCTCCGAATTCTTACAGTAGTAGTTATTTACACTTCGGAAAATGGTACATATTATTAAACTATATATATAAAGTTATAGTCATTCATAAAATAAATAAAGTTATACATATTATTAAAACGTATGCAATCTGCACCCTCGAAATGAAAGTACAAAGACTGCCACCTGGTGGTGCAAGGAGAAAACTTATTGATATGAACTTTTTAGATCGCTTTAGTACAAATTGTGTGATAGAAATGCACAATATGTGACTTTTTTTAAAGCAATAATACATTTATGCAGTCATAAACATGTTTTGATAGTTAATATGCCGGTGATTTGATGCTTCACAAAAGTTGCAGACGCCTTTACCAATATCAAAATGCTTTTGTAAACAACCAGTTATTCTTTACACAGATTAAAAAACGGCTACTATAATAAAGAAAATATTTTCTAAATGTAGAACTAAATACACTGATTTGCATTGAAATACATGATGAATACTCGACACATGAAAGTGTAAAGCCTGCAGCTCACAACAAATGTGGAAAGTTCTTGCGTGTCATATTTAACAAACCGTTTACTGCTAATTTGATGTAATTTTGCTCACATGGATAATTAATTATTAATCAGATGATGTCATTACGCTGCTGTGCCGTCAGCCAATCGTTGCATTGCTGATCATGATTTCGAGGATGGATAGATCTGTCCTTCACAACACACGCAGCGAGATCAGTTCATCCAGACATTCTAATCTAATTCGCGAACTTGTTTGAAGAACCAAATTAGCGAGAGATCAGTTATCAAGATTAAAAGATCCAGGATCTGCCAAATCATCTTAGATCATTTAAGCGAGGTACGAAGAACAGACCCCAGATCTCCGTCATGGGACTTCACACTTGTAAACACTCGCTCCATCGGGCTCTCGCCGCTATCGGTCCCGCCCAGACTTATAAGCGCTACCAAGCCGACTAATCACAGAGCTTGCGCTACGCTGCGTTGCGACGTGTAGTTACATTTTTTGAGAGGTACGCGTCAGTGACGCCGACGTCCACAGCGTAGGGCTATGCGTCAACACGTAGCATCAAGTGCACTTGACGCAGAAGTATAAATGTGCCTTAAGGCCTCTTCATGTTACACCCCTGTCTTGCGCTCTGCAGACAGACCCTACTCGAACTAAGCAGCTTAGGGCCCTGCTGCCACTAGGGGGCCCCCACAACCCACTAATGTTGCGAGCTGTTTCCTTGCTGAAATCGTTATTTGCATTTTACAAATGATCTTCATTGACAGTGCTCTAGTACCTAAATATTTATACATTTTCACTGAAAAGAAAAAAAAATCATGATTTTTTAAAACTTAAAATTGTTCTAATGTAAAGGTCATGTGATCAACAGCCAGGAAACTCGCAGCACTTCATTTCTCAGATGCGTTCTGTGTTCTCATGGTCCGAGTTTGTTCTACCAATGTAACCTGTGCGACCGAGCGGTCACCACAAGAACGCGAATCTGTGCACAGACACAGCAAGGGCCTTTGAGTCATCGCCTGCCCCATTACTGTATATACCTAATTTATTTTGGAAATTGGACTGCAAAAATATCATGAAACTAACGCTATTCTGCAGGCGTAGAAGAACTGAGGGAAAAATTGACGATGAGAAGAGTCAAGCACAAAATCATTTTCAGCATCGCTTTTAAGTGCTAATGATGATATTATAGACATGACGTTCATCAAAAGTAGGCAATTACAGATCAATAAACATCGTCAACGTTTTACATGTCGGTAATATTTTTCCTGAGACATGTTTCCCTGCATCTCAGATGTAACAAACAGGGAAGGAGACTGGGGAATAATAAAGTTTGTGTTTGGGTTTTAACATTAACAAAGTATTTGTTGCTCCCCTTTTTCTTATTATATTTATTCATATTTTTTCATATTTACTTTATAATATTTGCTTATTCGGTTATTTTTTATGGGTCAACCTTTGCATTAATGTTAATTGTTTTTTAATGAGTTCAGAATCAATACTACAGAGTAATGATCTTCAAAATGTTTGCTAAATTAATAGAATATGCTTTAAACAGGTGGTCCAGATAGTATTTTTAAGGCTTGGTTGTGTTTATGGGGTGCAAAGCAATGTGTGCTCATGCTTCACTTGTAGAAAATCACCTTATTTTTTCATATATCTTTTTAGAAATAAAGCTACTTACAGCTACTTAGCTAAGATGAAAACGACTGTCATATTTCCTAGTTCCTCTAAAAGCTCGCCCTCAAGAGGCTCTGATTGGTCAGCTAACATAATGTGCAGATCGTTAAGGACGTTTAATAGATAATAAATGATCAGCAGATGTTACGTCAAGAAAGGTTTTATGAAGATGTGTGGAAAAATTTGGTTCCTAGCAAGGCAAGCTGATCTGTTGGATGTTCTTTCTTTAAAAATTATTGACAGGAGCTTGCATTCAACCACACTTTGATTATGATTCCTCATTTTGGTATAGTAGCTGCTCACAGAGTATGGAGGAAAAACTGCAAAAAGGCACTAAACAAATGAGTAAGAATAATTTTACAAATTCATCCAAGAGCACATTTGCACAAAGAGCTTTTTAAAGAATTAGACATGTTAACTGTTAGTAAAAGAGTGTGTTTTTTAAAACTGCAAATGGTGAGTAAAGTGTTTAATAATGTGTACTATTTTCAAATGGTAAGGCGACACCATTTATACAGTACTAGGGGTTGGGATTTTAATATTTGCTTATTTAAATGTAGAAGTCTAGCAGGGGGAAATATGTCTTATATACAAGTGCAATCATGTGAAACAAATGACCAAAACCGATCAAAGAAATAAAAGAATTAAAGAGCTTCAAAAAAGCGATTAAAAGATGGTTGTTTGATGAGGATAATTAGTTTGTATGGTGGATGATGATGTTTTATTTTTATTCATTCATTCATTCATTTTTTTGTCGGCTTTATTAATCCAGGGTCGCCACAGCGGAATGAACCAATTTATCCAGCACATTTTTATACAGCGGATGCTCTTTCAGCCACAAATATCTGGAAAACATCCACACACACTACGGACAATTTAGCCAACCCAATTTACCTGTACTGCATGTCCTTGGACTGTTAGGGAAACCGGAGGCAAACCCACACGAACGTAGGGAGAACATGCAAACTCCACACAGAAATGCCAGCTGAGCCGAGGCTCGAAACTACGATCCAGGGACCTTCTTGCCGTATGGCGACAGCACTACCTACTGCGCCACTGCTTCGCCGTTTCATTTTCATGTGTTATTGTATTGTGAATAGTGTGTCGAAGGGCATCCTCTGTGTAAAACGGGCTGGATAAATTGGTGGTTCATTCCGCTGTGGCGACCCCTGATAAATAGAGATGAGGAATTGAGAAATGAATGAATGAATGAAGGATTAAATGTATCTGTGAATAATTTAGTTCCTGTTTTAAAATGTGGAGGCGCTGTTTGCTTTATGCATCATCTATTTTTTAAGCCATACTTTGTTTTATTTAACAGCGAGGACCACAATATAAACAAGCCCAGGGCTTCATTGTGTTTTTATCCTCGACAGTTTTTTATTTCAAAATGTATGGGATACTTGTATTTTTGTACAGCTTGTCTAAAATCAGTCAAAAGAAAATTCAATTCAATCAGCATTACATCGCCAGATAGTGTCTCTGTCATAAGATTACAGCGCCTCTGGCCACGCCCCTTTAGGGTGTATGACATCATTAGCCCGAATGTATTTTTTTGTAGTCCCGAAACTTCGTTTGCTGTAGGCTTTGCTAAGCTAAGTCTGCAAAAGCCATAGTCTCTCTTTGCATTCAACTTTGAGCGAATTACACTCAGAGATTCTGAGAGATGCTGGTTATGTTCACACAGCTACATTACACATCAGCTACAGTTGAACATATGATATCGTAGTGGACCACCTCTTTAAACACTCCAGAAGGATGCTAAGGAATCACTGGTCTCTTTATTAAAACCTGTTTAATTCTTCATTTTTGAAGCTGATAGTTGACAAAAATTGCGCAGTTTTAAAATGTCCAAATCATTCAGACAGTTGTTAAGTAGAAGAATTTAGGCTTTACTTTTCTGTTTCATTGATTGTATTTAATAAGCAATATAATCATCGTGGGCCGGCAAGGATGCACTTTTTAGAGCAAGGAAGGAGCCCAAAACGATTCTGCTTAGGGCCCCCAAATGTACAGGACCGGTACCTCACACACACACACACACACACACACACACACACACACACACACACACACACACACACACACACACACAAACTATATGTATACTGTTATATAAAAGGCAGAAACAAGGCACTTTAACAGATAAAACAGGTAAAATTGTGCTTCTTAATCCCAACAGAGAACATCAGCAACAATCCAGAATGCATGATTATACACTGGCTTAGCTATTAACAAATGTGATTATAATGGAAGTCAATGGGTCAAAAACAGCACCAACATCACCAAAGGAGAGTCAATCTGAATAGAGTGTATTGTTGAGTTTTTTGAAAAATTCCCAAGCAAAATATGTGTCAAAAAAAGATTTTTTTTCAGCAAAATCATCCCATTTGCTGAAACACAGAGAAAGCGGAGGCCAAATTAAGCCTCAAAATCAACCCAGAGAGGATGAAAACGACCCAAGAGCACACACAGGGTTAACGGCTTCAACAGTCAGCCATTTCAGGAGTGTGTGATTTTATTGTTGGATATAAAATTAAGGCTGTGATTGCGATTCCAGAACCAACACAGGGGATGTTGATTTAAGATGTCCTACTTTAGGCTGAATCACTTCCCATGCGCTGGGATGTCATTGGCTTTGAAATTTGGTGCATAAAGATACTGCTATGAAAAATAGTTCCCACACACTTATCCAAAGTTCTGTCATTGGAAAAGGCACATTTCTCCATTGATAATGTGTGACAGGCTAACAGCTGTTTACCCAGACATTTACTGCTCACTCAAAGATTTGGCTGAGAGCTTCACACAGCTGTGGATTCCAGGATTCAGACTCTTTTCTGCTTGTAATGTTCGCTAAACTGTAGGCTTTCACTGCTAGGGAAAATACAGTGCTCAATTCAGTTTGAAGCCTAATATATGCATGAATGTTTCTCTAAACCAGTGAAGATTGTTTAGAACTGATTGATCAAGAAACTAATATGAATGAATTGGAAATTTAACCTAAGAAATAAAAGTAATACACAAATGAAGGGTGTTCTATGTAAGCTTTCGACTCTTCTCTAGAGAATAAAAATACTGTATTTTTGCAGATATTTAAGAAACATGCTATAAGTCAGGGATAAAATGCAGGAGGTTGTTATCTCAAAATAAAGCCTGACAGGTTGATCAGCAGCCTGATAAGAAGCGCAGCCCATTTGTAAAAGAATTAAGGGTTTATTCTGCAAAAACATCCACCCTGGATGTAATTTATCCCGCTTATTACACAGCTACTGTGTAAAACTTACAAAATAGACAAAAAATATTGTTCTGAGCCATAATAGTTTATTCTTTAATTAATCATAAAGCTGACAGCAGGGATAAGAGCTGACGGAGTGCATTATTCAGACTTACGATGGCGCCAAACAGTCAAATACACAAAACACAACAGAAACTAAAACAGCTGATGGAGTATACACTAACCTGCACATTATTCAGACACTAGATGGAGACAAACAGCCAAAAACACAACAGAAACTAAAACAGCTGATGGAGTATACACTAACCTGCACATTATTCAGACACTAGATGGAGACAAACAGCCAAAAACACAACAGAAACTAAAACAGCTGATGGAGTATACACTAACCTGCGCAATATACAGACACTAGATGGAGACAAACAGCCAAAAACACAACAGAAACTAAAACAGCTGATGGAGTATACACTAACCTGCGCATTATTCAGACACTAGATGGAGACAGTCAAAAACACAACAGAAACTAAAACAGCTGATGGAGTATACACTAACCTGCGCATTATTCAGACACTAGATGGAAACAAACAGTCAAAAACACAATAGAAACTAAAACAGCTGATGGAGTATACACTAACCTGCGCAATATACAGACACTAGATGGAAACAGTCTAAAACAGCTGATGGAGTATACACTAACCTGCGCATTATTCAGACACTAGATGGAAACAAACAGTCAAAAACACAACAGAAACTAAAACAGCTGATGGAGTATACACTAACCTGCGCATTATTCAGACACTAGATGGAGACAGTCAAAAACACAACAGAAACTAAAACAGCTGATGGAGTATACACTAACCTGCGCATTATTCAGACACTAGATGGAAACAAACAGTCAAAAACACAACAGAAACTAAAACAGCTGATGGAGTATACACTAACCTGCACATTATTCAGTCACTAGATGGAGACAAACAGCCAAAAACACAACAGACACTAAAACAGCTGATGGAGTATACACTAACCTGCGCAATATACAGACACTAGATGGAGACAGTCAAAAACACAACAGAAACTAAAACAGCTGATGGAGTATACACTAACCTGCGCATTATTCAGACACTAGATGGAAACAAACAGTCAAAAACACAACAGAAACTAAAACAGCTGATGGAGTATACACTAACCTGCGCATTATTCAGACACTAGATGGAGACAGTCAAAAACACAACAGAAACTAAAACAGCTGATGGAGTATACACTAACCTGCGCATTATTCAGACACTAGATGGAAACAAACAGTCAAAAACACAATAGAAACTAAAACAGCTGATGGAGTATACACTAACCTGCGCAATATACAGACACTAGATGGAAACAGTCTAAAACAGCTGATGGAGTATACACTAACCTGCGCATTATTCAGACACTAGATGGAAACAAACAGTCAAAAACACAACAGAAACTAAAACAGCTGATGGAGTATACACTAACCTGCGCATTATTCAGACACTAGATGGAAACAAACAGTCAAAAACACAACAGAAACTAAAACAGCTGATGGAGTATACACTAACCTGCACATTATTCAGTCACTAGATGGAGACAAACAGCCAAAAACACAACAGACACTAAAACAGCTGATGGAGTATACACTAACCTGCACATTATTCAGTCACTAGATGGAGACAAACAGCCAAAAACACAACAGACACTAAAACAGCTGATGGAGTATACACTAACCTGCGCAATATACAGACACTAGATGGAGACAGTCAAAAACACAACAGAAACTAAAACAGCTGATGGAGTATACACTAACCTGCGCATTATTCAGACACTAGATGTAGACAAACAGCCAAAAACACAACAGAAACTAAAACAGCTGATGGAGTATACACTAACCTGCGCAATATACAGATACTAGATGTAGACAAACAGCCAAAAACACAACAGAAACTAAAACAGCTGATGGAGTATACACTAACCTGCGCAATATACAGACACTAGATGGAGACAAACAGCCAAAAACACAACAGAAACTAAAACAGCTGATGGAGTATACACTAACCTGCGCAATATACAGACACAAGATGGAGACAAATAGTCAAAAACACAACAGAAACTAAAACAGCTGATGGAGTATATACTAACCTGCGCAATATACAGACACTAGATGGAGAAGTCTAAAACAGCTGATGGAGTATACACTAACCTGCGCATTATTCAGACACTAGATGGAAACAAACAGTCAAAAACACAACAGAAACTAAAACAGCTGATGGAGTATACACTAACCTGCGCATTATTCAGACACTAGATGAAAACAAACAGTCAGAAACACAACAGAAACTAAAACAGCTGATGGAGTATACACTAACCTGCGCATTATTCAGACACTAGATGAAAACAAACAGTCAGAAACACAACAGAAACTAAAACAGCTGATGGAGTATACACTAACCTGCGCATTATTCAGACACTAGATGGAAACAAACAGTCAAAAACACAACAGAAACTAAAACAGCTGATGGAGTATACACTAACCTGCGCAATATACAGACACTAGATGGAGACAAACAGTCAAAAACACAACAGAAACTAAAACAGCTGATGGAGTATACACTAACCTGCGCAATATACAGACACTAGATGGAGACAGTCTAAAACAGCTGATGGAGTATACACTAACCTGCACATTATTCAGACACTAGATGGAGACAAACAGCCAAAAACACAACAGAAACTAAAACAGCTAATGAAGTATACACTAACCTGCGCATTATTCAGACACTAGATGGAGACAAACAGTCAAAAACACAACAGAAACTAAAACAGCTAATGGAGTATACACTAACCTGCACATTATTCAGACACTAGATGGAGACAAACAGTCAAAAACACAAAACACAACAGAAACTAAAACAGCTGATGGAGTATACACTAACCTGCTCATTGTTCAGACACTAGATGGAGACAAACAGTCTAAAGCAGCTGATGGAGTATACACCAACCTGCACATTATTCAGACACTAGATGGAGACAAACAGTCAAAAACACAAAGCTGACAGAAACTAAAGCAGCTGATGGAGTATACACTAACCTGTGCATTATTCAGACACTAGATGGAGACAAACAGTCAAAAACAACAGAAACTAAAACAGCTGATGGAGTATACACTAACCTGCACATTATTCAGACACTAGATGGAGACAAACAGCCAAAAACACAACAGAAACTAAAACAGCTGATGGAGTATACACTAACCTGCGCAATATACAGACACAAGATGGAGACAAACAGTCAAAAACAACAGAAACTAAAACAGCTGATGGAGTATACACTAACCTGCACATTATTCAGACACTAGATGGAGACAGTCAAAAACACAACAGAAACTAAAACAGCTGATGGAGTATACACTAACCTGCGCATTATTCAGACACTAAATGGAGACAAACAGACAAAAACACAAAGCTGACAGAAACTAAAGCAGCTGATGGAGTATACACTAACCTGCACAATATTCAGACACTAGATGCCATCAATTTTACCACCCTGGATTGTCTTGGTAGAAAACACTTGTATCTGCAACCATTCATTATACCCTTAAACAGTGCACTACTTGAGAGAGCAGCCAGTGCCAGTGGTATCCATTACAATAGTGGGCATTCTGAAGTGCACTCAGTCAATCAATGGCTAGAAAATACCCATAATGCACTGTGAGAGATTGTGCACCAAATGAATTTCTGCAGCTGACCACAAGAGGGCGTCCACAGTGGAATCCTATCAGTGTAAGTTTCTAAACAAAATATTTTTAATTTTTAATTATTGATAATTCCACCTTATCATTGGGATCCAGTGGTGGATTTAGGCATGGGCAATATTGACAATCGCCCAGGGGGCGACACACAGAGACGGTGCAAAAAAAAAAAAAAAAAGAAACATCCCAAAGTTAAAGCATTGGAATACGATTTACTTTAAGCAAGTGTATTAACTTAGAGTCGCAATCCTAGAATAAAGATGTTAGAGGCCGTTCACAGTTGGCATCTTTTGCACGCCTTCTTTATGTGCAACTGAAATAATGCTGGTGAAAGCAAACTGGCGCATGCGTGCAGAAAAGCATTCCCGCGCACCTCATGCTCTCCCGGTTGTTTACACGCACGCCGATATAATACACGCCACTCATGCGGCGTGAAACCAGAGTATCAGCCTTTTGTGCAGAGGAGTCGGCACGCAGTGAGTTTTGCAAGTCGACAAAACTAAAGTTTATATCATATGATGATGATCATGATGTTATTTTCACTAAGCTTGAAAGCAGGAAGGAGGGATAAAGAGTCAGGGGGGTAAGACTTCATAACATTAATTCTTGGCCATGAGTCAGGTCTAAGACCACAGATAATTCTATAAAACATATATTTTTTTTATAATATTCATGCAAAAGATTTCTTAAGTGATCTTAGCATATGACTTCAGTTGTTGAATTGTTTTCCAGTAACATTTAGTATTGATTTCTGCTATTTATTTAGAATAATACTTGTATAATAATAATAATTGTATTTATTTAGAATAAATAAATAAATAAATTGTTATATTTATTATAAATAAATCTGATAATTTAAGGGGGGTGGAGGTATGGGGTAGGGTGGTTCGCCCAGGGTTTCATTTAAACTAGAACCACCACTGTTGGGATCATTCTGTTCCGGCTGAAGAACAACAAAAACAATGACAGCCAATCAGAATCCATCCCGTTTAGAAGGACTTAACAAGACCTTTAACAAAATAATAAACTGAACCGCATTGTGGATTAGTATGGATGCTAATAATAGTCATCATTCTTGTGAAGGAGCCTTTAATATAATGACGTTGATGTGTGCCATGTGACATATTCTGTTATGCTAAAAACCAATTAAGAGGTCAGAAAGTAGATGGAACTAAAAACAAAAGTTTCATGTCTTGATATTTACATCAATTAATAAAGAGAACCAGCGTAAGTTACCTATTAATATATGTCAGGGTTTTTCCTGGATAGAGAGTTACAAGGCGGCCACCTCCATCAAATCTGGACAGAAATCTGGCAGGCGGTCATAGCTACCTACAGTCCCCAAGTGATGCTCAGGCACTGATGATGCATTTAATTACATTTAATATGAGCTTTTTTTTTAAAATAAGATAATGCTTCACTTTAAGATTACAAGAATAAAGCAAAATCTGTTCATTTCAAGTAGCAAGACGTTTGTCCATCCAACCATCCTCCCTTATTTTAAGCCATGAAAAAGCCTGTATATTTATATAAATCAATTCATGTTTATTTCTATAGCACTTTTACAATGTAGATTGTGTCAAAGCAGCTTGACATAGCCATTCGTAAACATTGAAACTATGTCAGTTCATATAATGAATAACTAAATTCCCAATCCCAAACACAGTCCACCTGAAAACTGAAGCAAAACAAACATGATTCACTCATGGTTTCCCATCACATCAGTTCAGGCTTCAGCAGTGGTGTAATCCCATGCTTAATTCACTGTGATGTGGTTGTTGTTGCAGGATCTCATTTTAACAGGCATCAGCACAGTCATGCTACCTCTTGCCGGCATTTCCACGTAGGCCCGCAGGCCCAGATCCCTGTTGATTTCCCAATGCCCCATCCAGGACAATCTCAGACGGGAATGAGCCATCACCTGGGCCCCGCGCACCAGCCCACCGCGGCGCTACACCCCTCCCTCAACCACATACCAGCGCCACCCTTTCAGGACATCCCGGCCCCACCCTTCCTACCTCAGGCTTTACACCAGCAATACCTCATCCAGCAGCAGATCCTGGAGGCGCAGCACCGGCGGATACTTCCACAGCCCAGGTACAGCTGCTTTTACACTGTTACTGTTTGGCCATGGACACATACAGTTGAAGTCAGAATTATTATCACCCTGAACATTTAGACCCCCTGTTTACTTTTTCCCCCAATTTCTGTTTAACAGAGAGATTTTTCAACACATTTCTAATCATAATAGTTTTAATAAATCATTACTAATTAATAACATTTTATATTTGCCATGATTACAGTACACAATATTACACTAGATATTCTTCAAGACACTTTTATACAGCTTAAAGTGACATTTAAAGGCTTCACTAGGGTAATTAGGGTAACTAGGTAGGTTATGGTAATTAGGCAAGTTACTGTATAATGATGGTTTGTTCTGTAGACTATCCAAAAAAATTAGCTTAAAGGGACTAATAATATTGACCTTAAAATGGTGTTTAAAAAATTAAAAACTGCTTTTATTCTAGCCGAAATAAAACAAATAAGACTTTCTCCAGAAGAACAAATATTATCAGACATACTGTGAAAATGTCCTTGCTCTGTCAAACATCATTTGGGAAATATTCAAAAAAGAAAAAAAATTGAAAGGCAGGCTAATAATTCTGACTTGAAATGTACATACTTTATTTTTAAAAACTTGGTTTCATTTTAGGCTTTAAGATGGGGAAGAGAATCCCACTGAGTGTTTTTGAGCAACGGTAAAGTATTTGATTGTGATTCTCCCCAGCAGACATGCTCCAGACAGAACCCTTCCCCATCCACAGACGCTGCGGCCGCCGTATGAATATCCTCCATCCATTCACATTCCCCCACCGGTACCACAGCAGCCACGCTACCTTGCAGAAGGAACAGACTGGTACGTGTGTATTCAACTGTGGCTAACACTGTGTCCTGAATACACACGACACGACACTGTGATGCAATAAAAGCTCAATATTTCATATTGAAAGGAGTATTGTCCTAACCCACACGCAAAATTTCAATAGACTTTCTATTCCTGCAAAGTCACAGCAGAACTACAGCATAAACTTCACTTAATCACCTCGGTACTGATTATGTGCTTTATTCAGTGTCAAATGCTTCTAATGTGAGATTAGGGGATTAAATTTCGAGAGAAGCATGTGATATGATATGAGCACGACTGGCTTCTCATCTGTATTCAGTAATAATCCAATCAGAGTGATCCAAACTTACAATAAATGTACTGTTTTTCCCTACTGCTCTATCTTTGCTGGAAGAATCCCCCCTTCCACCCTATCTCCTCCTGTTCCTCCCTTTTCTAAGGCCAGCTTTTGAGACCTACCTGATCTCAGATCCCTTTATATGCTTATTTACCAGGCGGGAGCCTTGGGCTCAAGTATCTCTGATCTCAGAGTTCTCTCCCGGGACAGCATGCCAAACCTGCTATTAACGCCAAGCAAATCTAAGTTGGAACTCTTGAAATACCATTTCAGGAGTTCACACTTAGCTGATGATTGGTAGTAAAGTGTATTAGGCATGCTGTCCCGGGAGAGAGCCCTGAGCTCAGAATATCCTTGAGCCCGGGGGTCCCTCCCGGGAGGAGAGTCTGAGGCCCCGTTTACACTAGTGCGTTTTAGTTTTAAAACGGCGTTTCAGATAAAAAATTATCCGCGTCCAAACTAGCTTTTCACCTAGCGTTTCTGAACGTATCTCCGTCCACACTATGCCACCAAAAACGTATATCAAGTGACCATTCACGCACTCTGGGCATGTGTAACCCCGCCGGCGACCTTCCGCATGGGATTCGGTTGCTCTAACAAGGAGGCTAAAGATCATGACCTCTAGAGTCTGTCGCTAGAGCACCTTTAGAGCTCAGAGGAGTGAGGTTTACCTGCACAGCACCTAATAGCTGGCCTCCGTTACACATGCGCGTTCGAGTATAAACAGGAAGCATGTGTCTCGCTCGGTATTTGGTTATTGTAAGTCAACAAACGGCGGTTGAACAATGAACGCGATGGCAAAGAAAGCAAGAGAGGTATTTTTGTGGACAGACGACGAGGTCGAGTTGTTACTAAACGTAACAAATGAATAACTGCACAATGGCACCTAAAACAGACAATAGTGCAAACAACGCTCCCATTTTTGTGCCCATGTTGTTGTTTACAGTGAAGGCTGCTCTGCTGTCATCCGGTAGCGTTAAAGCCATGTGTTATAGTCATGTGATAGAGGCTTGACGAATAAGAGAAGGATACGTAATGACACAAAAGCCCCAATGAGGTAGCGAATCTCAGCAGCCCCGCCTCCGTATTCAGATGTCTCAGTTTTCCCTCATTAACACTGAGACGGAGCAGCAACATTTCAGAATGAAAACGGCCTCTCCAGTGTTTCCAAAACTCTCCATTTTCGGCGCTCGAAAACTCAGGTGTAGTGTGGACGGATTGCTTAACCGTAGCAAACCTTATGCATTTTCAAACTAAAGCGCATTAGTGTAATGCGGCGTAAGCCAGGCCAAGATTGGCTAATCTGGAGGACCGGGAGAGGTCTGTTTTTTTGACCGCGAGGGCCGGTGTCCCTTGCTACTTGCACTCTCAGCAGTTGCACTTTTCTTCATTTATTTATTTATTTATTTGACCGTAGCCTCACTCTTATTATTCATTATTTTGCCGCAGCTCTATTAATTTTTTATCCCAACCGCACCCCTGTAACAGCGCCATTGTGGTCCAGCGGTCAGCACGTTGCGTTCCGATGCCGCCGACCCGTGTTCGAACCTTTTATTTTTTCATTTTTATTGTTAAGACATATAATCCTGTTAGGGTTGTTGAAGACTTAAAGTTCTAAAGCAGCTGTTTTCTTGAAAAAGACGTGATAGTGTCTATAGAATCTGAATTGGAAATGACCTTATTTTTACATAGACAGTCGTGAACTGAGGTGGGCCGGTGTAAGGCTTAAACTCAACCCTGTGCAGAGACCTTCCTAGGGGCATGTGCAGCATAGATATGTACACTGGATGTCGCCTGGCCTATTGTTGTCTATTGTACGGAATGCGTCAATAGCACCACCATCTTGCTACAGGGTAGCGCTCCTTTGAAATGAATGCGGGACCAAGGTACAGTGGAGGACTGTGGCCATCCAAAGCCAGAGATATACACATATTCACATATATCTATGATCGGGAGTTTTCCTGGATGTTAGTGTGTAATGTTTTTTTCTAATTACGAAAATTATAATTTTACATCACTTTTCTACATTGATGGATCAGTGACCGCACGGGCATTCCTGACACACAGCTTGTGTTTGTGTGTACAGAAATGTACTATTCACCCTCCCTGTTAAATTTGATCTAATCATGTCCTGAAACACAGCTCCTCTCCTGCTTTCCTTGCTCATACTGACGGAGGGAGCGATTCGTTTGTGAATGAATCTCTGTTATGAACGACTCTTTCACTAACGTTAGCCGACAATAACACAAGTTTCTGCCAGCGCAGCATCTCGTTGTCATGTTTCTTTTGCATTGTTTGCTGATTTTATTCAACAAAACTAGCATAAGCCGAGTGTTTAGTGCGAGTTGGAGCTGCTTTGCCGTATGGTGAATGCAGTGTGTCTGTTATCATCAATAACGTTACCTGATTAGCACTAAAGTTCAGAACATACAAAAACAGAAAAAACTGAATATTACCTATGAAATGTTCTGCCTTTGTGCTTTGTTTTCTCTGTTTGCTCGTTACTACACCCGTAGACAGCACTAAAGTCCCGCATCTTCATGTAATAACACTGTCTTGACTAGTGCAGTTGAATGACATTTGTCCTGGGAGCACTGTACCAATGTGGCGGCGCTATTGACGCATGCTCAGGGTCCCTATGCGATATCTAGTGTATATATCTATGGATGTGCAGGATAAAAATTTTTGGAATGGGGGGGTGGTGTCAAGCAAGAACTAAAGATCGGGGGGGGGGGGGGGGGGGGGGGGGCATGTGCACTGCACAGGTTGAGCCCTATGTGTGCACGTGCCTGCTTAAACTCCAGGGCTGAAAAGGAGTCCCACTCCGGCGCTGGTCTGAGCCAATAGGTCTCGAGAACTCCCCTGCTTGTGAGCGTGCTGGGATATATCTGACTAAGAGTTGCCTTAAGATGCTATTTTGAAGTAGTCAATTTACTTATGGTGTATGTCTTTGGATGGTGGGAGGAAACTGGGAAACCCGGGTAAAACCCATGCGAGCACGGGAAGAACATGCAAACTCTGCAAAGAAAAGCTGCAGCATTCTTGCTGTGAGGCAACAATGCTAATCACTGGGCCGCCGTGCCGCCCTATCAGAGAAGAGGAGGAGTAGGGGTGGAAGGCAGGATTCTTCAAGATGAAGATGAGTAGAGCAGAAAGCTCTGGTAATTTACAGTGTGTGAGTATTGCGTCATCTGATTGGCGCAATATACGGAGCTGATGCGGTACCAGCTGTGTTCAATCATAAGCACGTGATCCTCCCAAAATTAGTTTATAAATAAACCACACTTTATGTCACATATTTAGCAAGCATTCATTCATTTTCTTGTCGGCTTAGTCCCTTTATTAATCCAGTGCCGCCACAGCGGAATGAACCGCCAACTTATCCAGCAAGTTTTTACGCAGCGGATGCCCTTCCAGCCGCAACCCATCTCTGGGAAACATCCTCATACATTCACACACTACGGACAATACCCACTAGAACGCAGGGAGATCATGCAAACTCCACACAGAAAGGCCCACTGAGCCGAGGTTCGAACCAGCGACCCAGCGACCTTCTTGCTGTGAGGCGACAGCACTACCTACTGCGCCATTTAGCAAGCATATAGTTTCAAAATAAATGTTAGAACTGTGACTCAATGTGACTTAATGATGTCACAGAGATTTAATATGTGCTAATTATAGGACTGCAACAACTAAATGATCATTTTTCATGCTGGAATTCTTTGTCAACAAAGGCCGTTATTGATTAGTTAGGCTAACACACAAGATACACAGCTGTTTTTGCAATGAAGGGTACAGAACCGGTATTGTGTCAAATTCAGTTAATATAACACTACAACACTTGTTTTCCTTTTCGTTGATTTATATTTTGAATATATAGAGAAGTTTTACTGCCACAGTATGAATGGAAGCCTATGGGATGAAAAGTGATCACAGCTTTAGACCCATTGACTGATGGTCTGTGTTTTTCCTCCTTCAGGGATCTGAGTGTGGATCCAGGCCTGCCGCAGTATCACATCTCTCCTCTCACTCAACACTATCAGCATTACCTGACCTCTCCACGGCTGCATCACTTCCCCAGAAACACCACCTCCGCACAAGTGGTCAGTCTGTGTCTTTAATCTGACAGTATTTATCTTTGAATTTAGGAATATGACAGATGTTTTCATCCATAGTGACCTAAAGTGATGGAAGTTTTTTCTTAACAAAATTAAAATGAAAACTCAAATACCTGAGAAAATTAACTATTCGATGACCTGCAGTTGCCACAGTAGCTTGTTTAGTTTTGCAACAGCCGCGCTGTTGACCTCAGCATCTGTAAGGGCCAATATTTCCCCTAAGCTCTCAAGAAGCTTTTCCATTGTTGACATTTTCACTAACCCTGCCCCTGTCTTGCTTATAATTCATTATAATTTATGCAGATGCACTGCATAGAAGAAGACTTGATCATCTCATCTAATGTCGCTAGTTAACAAACTCAATGCATTTTGTTTCAACACATCCCATAATATCTAAAATATCCCGTCTTTCGGATGAGACGTTAAACCGAGGTCCCGACTCTCTGTGGTCATTAAAAACCCCAGGATGTCCTTTGATAAAGAGTAGGGGCTTAACCCTGGCATCCCGGCCAAATCTGCCCACTGGCCTCTGTCCATCGTGGCCTCCTAACCCTCCCCATATCATAACTGGCTTCATCACTCTGTCTCCTCTCCACCAATCAGCTGGTGTGTGGTGTGCGGTCTGGTGCAAAATGACTGCCTTCGCATGATCCAGGTGGATGCTGCACACTGGTGGTGGATGAGGAGATTCCCCCCTATGTGTAAAGTGCTTTGAGTGCCCAGAAAAGCGCTATATAAATGTAAGGAATTATTATTATTATTATTAATATTATCATATCAGCCTCGGTTTATGGTAAAAGCACTGGGCTTAATACATACACTATGAAAAAGCTACAAATTTAAAGTGTAAGACTAATTTATTTTAAAAAATATTCAAAATAAAAAAAATTTGAATATGAAATCACCTTTAAAAAAAAAATGCCATAAAATATTTTGGATTCTCATTTAACATGCTTTCTTGTTTTTTTATTTTACAATAAAACCAAAAGCAAGTGTATGTTGTTAGATTTATTTTTGTAAACCAACAATGCTGTCCATTATTTAAAACAGTCATACTTTAAATGACTTTAACTGTCCTTATTTAAAACAGTAAAAACATGGTCAGCCGTTTGGTTGAGGAGCAGTCAAAGGGTTAGAATATTATCTCCAAATAGAGCAATTCAATTAATTTGGTGAAATCATTTTCATATGGCAATATGTGTTGCCTTTCCCAGACATGGGTTGCAGCTGGAAGGGCATCCGCTGCGTAAAACATATGATGGATAAATTGGCGACCCCTGATTAATAAAGGGACTAAGCCTAAAAGAAAATGAGTGAATGAATATGTGTAAATTTTGCAATGTCAGATCTCTCCACTATCGCCGAGCTCTAGTTCTAAGTATCATTAAATTTGAAGGATTTGTTGTATTTTACATAGTTAAGCAACTCCAACTGGAAAACAGAGAATTTCCCACTCACACTGCTGTTGTTGTTGTGCACAGGTGGTCCATGAGATCAGAAATTATCCATATCCTCAGTTACACCTGCTGGCTCTTCAAAGCCTCAGTCCATCTCGGCACGCGACGGCAGTGCGGGAGAGTTACGAGGTGCGGATCATCATCATCATCATCGCTTCAGTTAAAGTACAGCTAATTCTGCAGCATCTCTCACACGTGTTTCTGTCTGCTTCTGAATCCAGGAGCTCCTGCAGTTGGAGGACAGACTGGGAAATGTGAACAGAGGCGCCGTGCAGGCCACCATCGAGAGGTTTACCTTTCCTCACAAGTATAAAAAGGTAAAAACTGTGTAAAGGAGACCTAATATGCAAATATCACATTCATTAGGGGTTTAAACACAGCGGCAGCATTGAGTGAATATCTCCAGCAGCCTCTAATGGTCAACATGAATTAACTGTGTTTGTTCTAATCAGACTTGATGAATGAAACACTTTGATTGACATTCTCCCTTTGTACGTGTCATCAGAGAGGTAAAGCCCCGCCCACTACTCTCTCTGCATAAACAGCAGCCCTGAGTGAGAAGCAGCCGTCTGTCCATTAGCCATTAGAGTGTTTGAGCTGCTGAAGATGATGTCAGCATAGACTAAGAGGATTATAGATGTGGAGTTTTAGATGAACAGCGACAGGAGCGACATAGACTGACAGAAGCATCAAGCACACACTCACACTGAAGCACACATGCACACCTGACCAGCACTCACACACACACACTGCTGTTGTACATCTGCCATCATGCTGACACATTGGCATTTGTAGCTCCACCCTCTTCTAAAAAGAGCTCAATCTCATTTGAATTTAAAGCGACAGTCAGCAAAACGCCACAATTAGGATCAAAGCCTGAAAGGGTCAGTTTCAGAGAGTTAGAGAGCATTATTTGCATGCTTTTTCAGCTCAAACTTCACTAAACACTCATCAGAAACTTATTTTACATCTTGTAAAAGGGGAAATAATAGGTCCATGTGAACCAGAAGTTGCTTTGACTTTCATTTCAGTATGTTAATATGCTTTTAACTCAAATGGAATATTAAGTAGGGGGCGGGGCTTTCACTTTGTGCATTATTACCTTGTAGTAACAGTAAGAGGGGCGTGGCTAAGAATACTGTGGCTAAACTGACATCATCAGAGAAGGAGCCAATCCAAACACCAAGTCAGCGCTGTGCATTATGGGATATGGAGGAAAAATATTTGTTGTCAGCGCTTTAACAACAGAGAGAGAAAGAGAGAGGGAAAAACATTAGCTGATGGATGATATTTCCAATAGATGACCATGTCGCAGCTTAGCTAAATTAATTCACGCCTCCTCCTGAAGTGAGATGCGATGCATTAAAACATTGTTTTCCAGTCGCGGCTGCGCTTCATTCTCGAAATGTATAGTTTTCTAAAGCAGGGCACAGTCGTAGCTCCATAGTAAAAAGCAACATGTTGTGTCTGCCGGTTTGTTTACCTGCGGGGCTTCATTGGCATTTTCCTGCATGTGAATTATGACCAATCGATAAGCAGTTTAAGAATTATATTCAACAACATCTAACCAATAAGAGATGGGTTTTGTCAGATTAGTGCAATTTGGTTCTTTTCAATTGATTCGGACCAAAGCCAGCAGTGTGGTGTGGAAACGACCCAAAGACGGCAGAAAATGCATCACTGTACCATTTTTGCCTTTTGTCCGGACCAAATGAAGCGAACTACAGATGTGAAAGCACCATAAGTCACACTATTTGGAGGGTCGGAACCAAGTGTGCCGCAAGCCTGCGTTTGAGTGAAGGTCTCGGCCATTAGATCGCCCCCTGGGGGCTGGCTGCAGTACAAGTCATAAAGCCCGCCTCCTCCGTGTTAATAAAGGAGACTTGAGCCCAAATAAAAAAATGTATTACACTTGCAATAAAATGTCCCGAAAGATGGTTCTGGTGGATTAAGGCACTGGTTATTGTGCTGAAATAGGTGCAGATCTTCATTTTTGTAAACAGTTTGTTTTTAGCAGTAATTTAATGCTGGGCGTGTCATCGTGATTGACAGCTGTGATTGACAGATTCTCAAAGCAGCGCGTCTGAGCTTCAGCAGGAGACTGAAGTGTTATTATTCGATTTCTGTGTTATTTTACCATGACAAAATGAGTTCAGCAGTAAACTACAGTTTCTGACATACATGATCCTGGTGGAACACTGTTTATTCGCTAAGGTCAGGGCTTTTTTCTGGCTTTATTAGTTTGCTGATACACGCCTAGCCACCCAGATAGCAAAATACACTCGGGCCAGTTCCAGCTAGATTCTCGCCTGCCGGAGATTTACCCCTCAGAGCTCAGACTGACTACCTCTGCTGGACCTACTCCGGATGCCTGGACTCACTGCCCGATTCCAGCCCAAGTCAATCGAGCCAGATGCGGCGCTGCCGCATGCGAGCCGGAATTAGCCCGCGACGCCGCGAGTAGGTTATGCGCTGCGGCCCGGAGCTGGCGAGATTGAATATATAAAACCCTCATATTTGTTAACGTTATTACATCCATTTGTGTTGATATGACAGCAAACGCATGCTGAGAAGTTCGGGGGGCGTGGTTGATTTTACATAAAGCGTTTGGTTGGAAGCTCGACTCCGCTCATTTTCGCGGCTCCTCCTCTGGCTCCATCAGACAGTCCTTCTGCGCATGTCAAGGCTCCAATTTCAGCAGTCTTTTGCGACAGTTTGTGCTCGTCAAGCAGGCGTTTTGCCCTCAAGGCGTTCAATGGGAAAAGGGGCTGTCGCGTCGTCCATATTTTTTACAGTCATTGGTCGGAACAAATTGCCAATGGAATAGCCCTGGTGTAACGAAGGGTCTGACACAGAGGGATCCATGTGCAGTATATTTATTAAACACAGTTTAATAAAGAGCACACAGATGGTACTAGTGTGTGAACTCCCATCAATCACAGTTGTAATAGGTCGATAGGATGGCGGCAGGCAAACACAGGGTGATGTAGCAGGCATGGGTCAGAGGCAGACAGCTAGGATCAAGTTCGGTATTCAGGCTGGGTTCAAGACAGGCGGCAGGCAAGGCAAGGACGATAGACAGTCTGGGTTAGCAACGGGGAAAGCAGGCAAGGAGTAGAACCACTCAGTAATGTTAGCAGAGGCAGAACAAGATTTCCAACTGGAGTGTGTGTTAGAGCTGCTTATATGTGTGTGTGGGTAATCAGTGGGATGTGAAGCAGGTGTGTGGCAATCAGTGTCTGAGGGAATGACGTAATGTCAGTAAACCGGTTATGATGACCTCTGCTGGCCAGCGAGGGGAATGACTGGGACTGAGTCGGTGACACCTGGGCTAAGGGGTAGAATTGGGATTGGACTTTACTTGCTCACTTACTCCCAGGGCTGTTCATATCAAAGTTGATGTTTAGCTATTTAAACTCCAGCATGCACATCAGTAAAGTGATGTGATTTAGTTTGAACAGATGACGTGATGATAAAAAAATATATGTGATGGGACGCATTAATATGTCAGACTTTAATATTTAATCATTGCTACGGTTACTAAAGTAAGCCTAGTTCCCCGAGGGGGGGAACGGAAATGCTATGTGGAAAACCTTCCACTTATGGGTTTTTGTCAGAAATTAATCATCTGAATGTGAAAAAGGGTTTCCCCATAAGTGGAAGGTTTTCCACATAGCATTGAAGTTTCCCCATCCGAAGGGGAACTGGTGTTCTCTTGGTTTTGAAAATAAGCATGTGCTAAAAGACTGATCATGTGATCCACAGAGAAGACCTCTGGAGCTGAAGATCGGCATGGATGAAGAGGAGCTGGACACGGATGAAAAATGCACAATATGTCTCTCAATGCTTGAAGATGAAGAGGACGTCAGGTAGTTTTACAATCCACTTTGAACCAGTTCAAATCTATAGGCCTGTTCACACAGCACGCTAACTATAATTATAACGCTAAATATACTTTTCCACGCTGACAAATAATAAACATAATGAAAAGGTAGTACATTTAAGTGTGTTGTTGAGTTTTTCCAAAAAAAAAAAAAAACCAATGCATTTTCTAGAAATATGTAAATCATCCCATTTGCTGAAACACAGAGAAAGCTGTGGCCAAATTAACACTCGAAATCAGCCCAGAGTGGATGAAAACGGGGAAAAAAGGGTTAAAGTTGCTTCCACATTTGGTTATGTCGCCTGTTTCACAAATAACCAGAACTCAACCACTGTTGTTGTTTCTCTGTTCACAGGAGATTACCCTGCATGCACCTCTTCCATCAGGCTTGCGTTGACCAATGGCTGGCGACCAACAAGAAGTGTCCCATCTGCAGGGTAGACATTGAGACGCAGCTGTCGCCCGATAGCTGATGTCTGGTGTAGCACTAGCTGAAGTCGTCTTTCTTCGCCCCCTCTTGAGGGCACTTTGCCAAATGTGTGTCATCTCCATCACCTCTCACCTCTGACCTTTGCCTTCTGAGCCAACAGACGATGTAGAACAGCGAAGACGAGAAGCACTGAGGACGGTCTCTGAACGTGTATCTCGAATAAACGTTCTCCGAATGTTCGACATATTACACGTGGTTGGTTGTGCACTGCAAAATAATGCTCATTTAGAGTTCTTGTCCTGCTTCTAGTCCAAATATTTGAGGATTCCTAAATCAGTGAGCATAACAAATTCACTTTCTGTAGCGCTTTCTGAGCAATGTGGAATGTGTCAAAGCAGTCTAGTAATCTATCTAGGTATCTAGTAAATGCTTCAGTCCAGTTTTACGAGAAAGTTTTTTAGAAACAATACTTCAAAATTAATTAATTCATTCATTTTTATTCATTTATTTTCGACCTCTTTTCCGGGGCCGGGTCGCGGGGGCAGCAGTCTTAGGAGAGAACCTCAGACTTCCCTCTCCCCAGACACTTCCTCCAGCTCCTCCGGGGGGATCCTGAGGCGTTCCTAGGCCAGCCGAGAGACATAGTCCCTCCAGCGTGTCCTGGGTCTTCCCCGAGGCTTCCTTCTGGTGGGACATGTCTGGAACACCTCCCTAGGTAGGCGTCCAGGAGGCATCCGAAACAGATGCTCGAGCCACCTCAGCTGACTTCTCTGGATGTGGAGGAGCAGCGGCTCTACTCCGAGCTCCTCCCGGGTGTCAGAGCTCTTCACCCTGTCTATAAGAGTTCGCCCTGCCACCCTGCAGAGGAAACTTATTCTGGCCGCTTGTATCCGAGATCTTGTCCTTTCAGTCATGGCCCAAAGCTCATGACTGTAGGTGAGAGTAGGAACGTAGATTGACCAGTAAACCAAGAGCTTTGCCTTTTGGTTCAGCTCCTTCTTTACCACAATGGACCTGTACATAGGCCGCATTACTGCAGCCGCTGCACCAATCTGCCTGTCAATCTCACGCTCCATCCTTCCCTCACTCGTGAACAAAATCCCAAGATACCTGAACACTTCCACCTGGGGTAAGGACTTTCCTCCAATCTGGAGATGGCAACACACCTTTTTCCGGTGGAGCACCCTGGCCTCGGACTTGGAGGTGCTGATTCTCATCCTAGCCACATCACACTCAGCAAACTGCCCCGGTGCATGCTGATGGTCTATGTTTGATGAAGCCAACAGAACAACATTGAACAGAATTAATGACAAAGAGCAGCCCTGCCGGAATCCAACATGCACCGGAAACAAGTCTGAATTATTGCCGGCAATGTGAACCAGCCGCCGACTCTGTTCATACAGGGGACGAGACAGCCCTTAAAGAGCCTCTGACCCCACACTCCCAGAGCACCCTCCACAGAATGCCACAAAGGGACACAGTTGAATACCTTCCCCAAGTCCACAAAACACATGTGGACTGGTTGGGCATTCTCCAATGAATCCTCGAGCACCCTTAAGAGGGTATAGAGCTGATTCAGTGTACCACGGCCTGGATCAGGGGTCACCAATCCTGGTCCTGGAGGGCCGGTGTCCCTGCAGGGTTTAGCTCCATCTTGCCTCAACACACCTGCCTGCATGTTTCAAGTATACCTATTAAGACCTTGATCAGCTTGTTCAGGTGTGTTTGATTAGGGTTGGAGCTAAAATCTGCAGGACACCGGCCCTCCAGGAACAAGTTTGGTGACCACTGGCCTGGATGAAAACCTCATTGTTCCTCCTGAATCCTAGGTACAACCGTTGGCCGGATCCTCCTCTCCAGTACCCTCAAAATGTATAGTTTTCTAAATTAAAGATAAACAATCTTCCCGTGTGATGAGTAAAACAAACATTACAAATTGAAAACATTAGTTTATTTTCTTACCCTACAGGTATATTATGTTGTTTGAAGGAAAAACCCATTTTCGATCATTATTTCTAAAACAAAATGTTATTTTATGTATGCAGAAAATGCTTGCAGATTTCACAATTTCAGATATTTGGACTAGAAACAAGTAAGAAAGGCATTTACTTTGCAAATAAACAGTTAAGTTTGTGAAGTTGCTGGTGAACGAGAGAAGTAGAGTGATGACCCTGTGTTTAAAAAACGTAAAAAGCTGTCGTCGTCGTCGTGTCTGTAACTTTTGGAGGTGATGCTTGACGTCCGTATGTAACCGTGAGGACAGGCTTGATATGAACTGTGAGTCCGCATTTTGTCCAACGCTTGGAAACGAATCCACCAAATGCATGTTGAGAGGCTGTGGGGTAAATCTGCCGAGGGGTCGACGTGCATGAGGACGTTTCTTACGCGATATACACTGTGTTCTCGATGCGTCACCACGAGTGAAACATGTACCTTAATGCCTGTAGCACAAGCACACGTCGAATAGTATCGGCATAACTCCGTGTTTCCATTCGCTCCGTGACTCGTGGTCTCGCTTGGTCGTACAATAGAGTCATAATGTGCATGAAACCTGTTTGCTGCCATTTCTAGAGGACATGACAAGGGAGTAAAGCCATTTGTTTTATAGTAAACCAAACATAACTTTTCTAAGCTGTTCTTCACGATCGCTCGTTCTTGTTCTGTTTCATCGGTTTGTTTTTTCCTAGGGTTGCCAACCTGTGCGCGGGGCTGGTACCTCCGGCTTCTCGACATACGTAGCTGGGAAAAAATCGTAAACAAGATATTTATTGTTGTCTTAACGTAGCTAGGTGGTTATTTTCGTAATGCACTCACTCTCTGATGAGGTCGTGTGTGATTGTTTTTTTCTCTTTCCCTGCTTTTGCACTCAGTTTCCTTGCGTATCGTGCACTTCATCCAAAAGAGAGAGGAAAAAAAATGTACAAGGGAACGCACATTTCTTTTTTGTTCGTTTTTGCGTAACGATAGCTCACTGACCACTTTTAATGTACGTGACTGTTTTCTGTAGCATTTCCGATGTTTAATGAAATATCGATGAATCGAATTGTTTCGCTTGCGCAACTTTCACACAATTCAAGCGTTCAGCTGCTTGGAGCGGAAGCCAGGAAGTTGGAAGCGCGTTTGTTTTCGTGTTCGAATCTTTTCTCATCGTCTGTCTGCGTTTTATAGTTTACACATGATATCGTGCGTCGAAATGCCTTAAGTATTTAACAATCATAATTTATGACTAACTTTACCTACTATGGGTGCGTATTTAAGTTCCGAACTAGTATCGCAATGTAACCAAGTCGGTTTATTTATTTACGTCAGCATAATAATAACGTGTGTATAAATACCTCATGTGCTATACTTTAATGGGAGTGCTTTGCATGCGGTTGTACGTAAAAAGGGGCGTAAGTGTCAAAACAAGCTTAAAAAAAGAAATTTAAACGCCCATGAGGGCGTGCTGAAACGTGCTAGTATGTGGTGCTGTAGTTTTTGGTTACATTCCATTAATGCAATTCTCAAAAAGAGTCGTTCAGCTGTGCGCTCAAACTGTTCAATGGACTGGAATTGTTCGTTTTTTTGCATGTCTCTCCTGTTTTTTGCACTCTCGGCTTTGCTGCCCTCTCACTGGCATCCGGCGAACAGCGTCTGCGATCCGTGAATCTGTTTTCTCAGTGTTTTCAGTAGTGAGGAGTGAGTTCAGCGCTTACTGTGATTGATTATAGCTGCTTGTCTTGTGCCCATCTGGCTTTAACTTTTGATTACGGCCGGCCATTGTACGCTGTATTTCTTGAAGTGATGCTCATTTTAGTTTTCTTTAATCCCCACTCTGTTAGTAGCACATTTGCGTTCTTTCTTTTCGTATCGGTACTTGGTAACACGAGGGGCTTTAAATGTCTGAATGCGTTAATGCAGGTTGTGATGTGGTACATTCTAGTGTAGCTGCCGTATGTTTGTCAAATTTCAGGTTATTTAGCTTCGACCCCCTTATTATAATAATAGTAATCAACCGATACACTTTGTTTTTTAAACAAGATACGGCAGATAACTGTTTTTTCCAGAGAAATAATTGCTTTTATCTGCCATACGAATCAATCTGGAGAAGCTCATTGTTTTATATATACGCCTGTACTTAACATATACGCCGATATAGGAAAAAAAAAAAAGAAGAAACGATGGCTTTATCTTTTATGATTTGTGTTTCTAGCCTGTGTAGCCTTAAAGTCTCTTGATTTGATCCATCTCTCCAGCAGATTTTGGACATAAGCAATAGTAGAATCATGTTTCGCTAACAGACTGAACCGTAGAAATCCTAAAGCACAAGCTCTGTAATGCATGTCTTTCTCAGGTTTTAATATGCGTATGAGAATGGATACATATGTTAAAATATTTTACCATAAATATTTCTGATGTTTTTCTGCTGCTGACATAAAACAAAATAAATAAAAATAAAAAAAATAGTTGAATAACCTGCCAGTGAAAGGGAAGTGGCTCTTTGTATAAGACACTGCTGTGTGCTGTTACTGCGCAATGTTTTCTGACATGAATATTTTATAGCTCAAGTAGAAAAATATGTATTGACAATATTTAAGCAATAGCTTGGTGATTATAATGTATGATAACTAGATAAGTGTATATTGCGTTTAAAAAAAAAGAAGAAAAAAAGAAGAAGAAAATCTTAGATTCACTTTTGGTGGATTTTGTACTGTATTTATTACTAATGATGATGCAAAAAGTTGCATAGCTTAACCCAAAATTTTCTTTCTTTTTTAATTTCTTGTCTTGTATATGACCCTTTTTGTATGTGTTTTTTCAAATAAACTGTTGAAAATGCCTCAAATGTTGTATCTTTGTGCAGTAACGTCTCTTGTAATCACGCATTCTGCTCAAGAAAACCTTTTAATCTTAGTGTGGTAAAGTCAAGCTTGAGATCATTCATTTTCTTTTTGGCTTAGTCCCTTTATTAATCAGGGGTCACCACAGCGGAATGAACCGCCAACTTATCCAGCATATGTTTTACACAGCGGATGCCCTTCCAGCTGCAACCCATCACTGGGAAACACCCATACACACTCATTCACAACACTACGGCCAATTAAGTTAATCAATTCCCCTATAGCGCATGTGTTTGGACTGTGGGGGAAACCGAAGCACAGGGAGATCTCCACACAGAAACACCAACTGACCCAGCCGAGGCTCGAACCAGCAACCTTCTGTGAGGTGATCGTGCTACCCACTGCGTGACACCAGGTCAAAGGTCAGGGATGTTTTTCACTGTAAAAACATGATTATTTATTAAAGCATGGAAGCACATCAGTAGTAAAGTTTATTCTGAAATGTATTCAATATTTTATATAACATTATGAGCAGCGCGTCATAAATTACAATACAGCAGCATCGAGAAAATCATTTTCTGAGGAGGATCAATTCGCAGATTCTTTTAAAATGTAAGTTAGCACAGCACCATTTGCATAAGAGCTGTTTTGTTAGAAATACATATGCAGGTTTCAATATTGTGCACATTTTTGGACAATAATAAGTTATTTCAAAGGAATTTCTAGTGGGATTCATACTTAATCACAATGGATGCCATTCCAGCCTCAACCCAGCACTGGGAAACATCCATATACACCCATTCATAGATAGATATTTACAGTGTTGGGCAAGCTACTTGAAAAATGTAGTGAGCTAGGCTATTAGCTACTCTACTTGGAATGTAGCTTAACTACACTAAAGCTATCCCCTGGGAAATGTAGCAAGCTAAGCTAAAAGCTACATGGCAAAAGTAGCTTAGCTACATCTAAGCTATTTTTGCTATTTTTGTTTTGAAGTCGAAGCAACTTAAATCCAAGTCAATCATTTCTTAGTGATCAATAAAACTGTCAATGAAACATATGAGGTAGAATAGATCAGTTCAGTTAATAATATGCTGCACTAAACAGAAACAAATTATAATATATAGCAGCACAAACAAAAAATCAAACAAAAAAATCTAATAAAAGCAGGTGTTATACATTTAAAATACTATAGTCATTTATAGTAAAAAGAAACATTTTGACATAAGCATCATGCATATTATATATATATATATATATATATATATATATATATATATATATATATATATATATATATATATATATATATAAATTACACAACATAATGCAGTTATTTATAGTAGTACTTACTATAAATTACTTAAGTAATTTTTGAGCACAGCATCAGAAATTTTTGCATCTTAACATGTACTTCTCGAGGTATGATCACGAATGGGCACACACTCCTACGTCAAGCTGCGGTCGATTTGAAAAATCTCCAATTTGTCCACCGTTTTTATGTTGTTAAATTGAAAAAAAAAAAAAGGACTGTGTGTGTTTATATCAGCCCAATATGACGCTCTATACACTATACTTACACACATGTCTGTCCAGACAACTTGACAAGTAGATTTTTCACCATAGGTGCCCTTTAACATAACAGATCTTCATACAGCAGTGGAGATTAGCCTGTATCCTGTCACATTTGCATGCAAAAACAGTGCAAAGCTAAACGCACTCTGTCTGTGTGTGTGTGTGTGCGTGTGACTCATGGCTGCAACTCCACAACAAATACATCAAATAATCATTGGTAAAGTTCTTACTGCAGTATTTCTCACAAACGTTACGTGAGACCTTCTTCCTGAGGCAGCCGAGGGCGGTGATTGAAGCATGCTGACAGGCACCTGGCAACGGTCGGCGGGGAGGACTAGCCTTAACGGCCCAGTACAAAAAAACAGCAACAAGCTTTTAAGAGCTATAAAACAGAAACTTCAGAAAGCTATATTCAATAATCTGTTTTGAGCTGAAACTTTACAGACACATTCTGGGGACACAAAAGACTCACATTAAATCTGGAAAAAGTGCTAACCTAGGTGCCCTTCAATCAATCGCACATGCTTGTTTATATTGAACGAATACAAAAAGTGTAAAAGGATGTTAATAATAGTAAAAAAATGTGTCACTAAATATACCTGGGAAGCTGTTATTATACCTGGGCCGCTCGCCTAAGTAAAGTCTATGGGCCCTATCATACACCCGGCGTAATGTGGTGCAAGGCGTGATTGTTGTTTGCTAGTTTCAGCTTGGCGCAAGAGTTGTTTTGACATGTTGCGCCAAGCTGTTTAAATAGCAAATGCATTTGTGCTCATATGTGCACCCAGAGGTGTTCTGCTCTAAAAAAGCAGGCGTGTTTTGGCGCGTTGCTATTTTGAGAAAGTATAATAGTCTGTTCTTTAGACCAGAACAAAATCGGTCTATTGTCCAGCGCAGAGTTATGCCTCGCTTACACACTGCTCAATACACACAAGATGTAGAGCAATATGCAAATATCTTTACATTTGAAAAGAATTCAAATATTAAGGATATGCAGCTCAACTCCTTGTTCAAGCTCTTGTTCTCTCCAGACTGGACTATTGCAACTCTCTTCTAGCCGGGCTTCCAGCTAACTCCATCAAGCCTCTTCAACTGCTCCAGAACGCAGCAGCACGAGTGGTCTTTAATGAAGCTAAAAGAGCACATGTCACTCCGCTGCTCATCCGTTTGCACTGGCTGCCAGTTGCTGCTCGCATCAAATTCAAAGCTCTGATGTTTGCTCACAAAGCGACTTCTGGCTTTGCTCCTTCTTATCTGCTCTCACTTCTGCAGATGTATGTGTCCTCCAGAAACTTGCGTTCTGTGAATGAACGTCGCCTCGTGGTTCCATCCCAAAGAGGGAAGAAATCACTTTCCCGAACTCTCGCATTCAATCTGCCCAGTTGGTGGAATGAACTCCCTAACTGCATCAGAACGGCAGAGTCACTCGCTGTCTTCAAGAAACCACTAAAAACTCAACTATTTAGTCTCCACTTCACTTCCTCATCTGCAATTGCCTCTCTGAATATTACACTAACTGTACCCAAAAAAATAAATAAATAAAAATAAAATACTAATACTACTAATACTTCCCTTCTTAGACTTTACAGACCTGAAACTTGCCTATAGCACTTCTTTATTGTTGCTCTTATTTGTGTAAATTGCTTCCTTGTCCTCATTTGTAAGTCACTTTGGATAAAAGCGTCTGCTAAATCACTAAATGTAAATGTAAATATATATAGGATATAAATATAAAGGATTAAAATATTACAAAACATGATATTTTCTAGCCTACATAAATATAAACACCACTGCCTTCATGCCTTCTTCATCTCGGGAGGCTTTTTCAGTTCATTCATAACAATTTGCTTTTGTATAATGTTATTATTATTAGCAGTATTATTTATTATATCCATAATAAATATGGATATAAATGTAATGTAAATGACTAAATGTAAATGTAAATATTTATATTTGTTTTATTAAAAACAAGCTTAGATTTGTCCACCTGTCAGGTTTTAGATCATATGGGGCACAGCATGTGTTTTAGAATATAACTCAGGTTACTGAGCACACTTCATTTATTATTGTTCATTTATTCGTTTGCTGGAGATTAGAACTGAATTTAGAAATAGTTTTGAAACAAATATTTGCGCTCAACTAACTAAATTCATTATTTATAGGCTAATTGATGTCTGTGCATACAAGGTTTCCCTATCCACGAGAGCCAAAGTGAAAGTAGATCATTTATCTCTCATCACGCTGCAGATGCTCTTTTTAACTGTTTTTTTGCTAGTGTAATGTTCAGTTTTTCCACTTACACTTACTTTACGTCATGTAAATAGCGAATGCGCTTATGGCGCGACGCAACTGGCTCTTAAAGGGAATGGGAGATGAGACTCTGATTGGTTTATTCTCAAAATACACCTATAACTCATTAAGAAAATAAACTCAACCCTTTTAGATCATGCACCACGACGCAAAGTGGATTTTCCCGTCCTTATATTAGCGAATATGGATTCTGACGCCCTGAATGCGTTTGCACCCTGTGCTTTCCGTTTTGCGCACGGATCGTCGAAATAGAGCCCTTTGTGTGAGTGGGTTTAGAACAAGAGTGAGTAAATAAGGACAGTTTTTGGAGTGAACTGTCCCTTTAAATCTGAACCAAATGACAATAACAACAGAAGTTCTCAGTACAAAGATCATTTATTAGAATTTCTGTAAAAAAGTACAAACTGGTGTCTCCCAAAAGCAACTTAAGATCCTGTAAAAATTAAATGACATTTATTTTTGGATTAAGATTGATAATTGACTACCTACAAAGTCTAAACAGCTTAGCTCGCCAGTATTTGAGGAGGGACCTACTGGTGTATTATAGCCCCTCACGCCCACTACAATCAATTAATCCTGGACAACTGATCATTCCCAGAACATCAGCATTAACTATAGGCGGTAGATCTTTCTCATATCTGGCACAGCCAGCACAGTTCGGGAAGCAGACACACTCTGTCAGTGTAAAACTAGCCTCAACACACATCTCTCTGCATTAGCATACACATTAAACACAACTGCTGTTGAAATCCAGATCCTCTAAAGGATTATTAGTCTGTTATTTAGGGCAACCGGAATAAGGTCACATCACTGGATAAAAAAAAATGCACGTTTCAAATTTCACTTTAATATTTAGGATAGAGCACTCGATAAGTTTGTCCGTCTGCTCTATTTTTGTCCAGCCACTTCCCGCAGACAAAGATGGTGGTCACCCAGTTGGCAGTGTTGGTGACCTCCACACACTCCAGGAACCAGCCAGGCGACATGGTCGTGTTATCATGCTCCATTCTGACCCTCAGAAGTTCACCCAAATCCAGCATCTCCAGCAGGAACCGGTCCGTCCGGCCGCGCTCAAACAGGTTTCTGAATTTCTGCTTCAGCGCTCGTTTCCCAGAGTCCCCATTGACACCGTACAGCGTGATGAAGACGTTGGCGTTTGTGCCGGCGTCCTGCACGTCTCCGGTTATTATTATTACTTCATATTTCACAGGAACCAAACTGCGGACTTTGCTGGCGAAGCTCTCCACGGTTTTGGTGCACTCGAATGTCATGAACTGGTCTTTTTTGGCAGCCAGAGGGATTCGAGAGTCACATGTGAAGTAGAATCTGTGAGGAGGAATGGAGAGAATTATCTGATACAGTAGGCTCCGTTTTGTTACGCATACAGTGAAGATGACGCTCATATAAATATGCAGCTACATGACACCTTAACATGTTTAGTGTCCGTTAAGTTGCAATTCCTTATATCATGTGTTCATTTTATTGTTAAGAAAGTGAAACAACATAGCCAGGGACATGGTGATGCGAATGAGGTCATAAAGTAGCCTACACTGTTCCCTTTGAAGATTTACTCGACGTCTGCTCAGGAGTCTGTTTTCCATATCAAACTTGTGAAGTCTGAACTTACAGGGAGAGGATGCAGGACTGAACTGTGTGTAGGCCACTTAATATTGAGGTAAAAGCCCCAATCAGATAGGAGAATGTCTGCAGCCCCGCCTCCATTTTCAGATGTCTCTGTTTTCCCTCATCCACACTGACACGGAGCAGCAGTGCTTTCAAACTAAAATGGCCTCTTCTGCATTTTCAAAAATCCCAGTTTTCGGCGCTCGAAAACTCAGGCGTAGTGTGGACGTATGGTGAAACCATAGCAAAACGTATGTGTTTTCAAACGAAAACGTATTAGTGTAAACAGGGCCTTAGAGTATGTGACTGAAATGTGACCTCTGGTGGACAATAGCAGACACTGACACAGAGTTTCACGTGAGGTTATTAATTAGCACATATTATAAATATTACGAGCGTAAACATTAGGTGAGCAGGTTACACTGTAACTTTGTGTCCTGACAACACTCTACGTGATGAGATGCGCAGTGATGAGCAATTTGGCTGTTTGCAGCAGACAAAACATGACAGAAATGTAAATACAGCCATTCAGAAGAGCAGAATAGTGCACTCACTGCACTCCAGCACAATGGTAAGGTTTATAATCTGATGAATACATATTAAAGCTCTTTAACATGATTGATGTAGATGCAGAATCACTGATATGTGTTGGTTTGCACTGAGTCCCAGTTCTGAAGTTCAGTTTCAGACGCTTTATTCTATTCTCCAGATCTGAGCTGAACTATCTGCTGCTGCTTTCAGTAGTACGGCAATAAACGTGATGTAAAATGGCATTCAGACTCACTTTATTAGCATTGAAAACTGAATAAAGCACATGAGTCTGTACCTGAGCTGATCATTGTCAGTTCAACCTGTTTATCAGCTACAAGAAATAGAATTCTAAAGCTGCTGCTGCTTGTCAATCAGACAACGCTTCTGTGTTCATTCTTGCTGTCAATCGTGGGGAAAATGATCGATGAAAAGTTTATGATAAACCGCTGTGAGTTTCACTCAACTGCAAGCGCAGAGTTGCCATCAGAGTCAGATTTTGATACAAAACCTGCATTGAGCTGACTTCATGACAAACACAGAGCAGAATATAAAGACAAAATGTGCGGCGAGTTGAGAGCCCCTATGCTGGATTCACCTCTCACCTCTCCCCCGTGCTACAGTGTGTGTGTGTGTGTGTGTGTGTGTGTGTGTGTGTGTGTGTGTATGTGCGGTGACAGCTCTCACGCGCGCTTGTTCTAATCAATATGAATATTCCAATCAAACCGAATACAATCCTACATCAACAACACATGGCAAGCAACACGCTGATAATAACAAATAATCAGATTAGATTACAAACAACCGTTGTTTACACGTGTTTTAAAATGTGCGGGTCCTTTAAGGAGTGTGAAGAAGAGGGAGAAAGAAAAGAGGAGCGGTTTTTGGGCAATGAGACTTTTTTCAGTGATGTTCCCTCTTTAATGACTGATTTGTTGTACCACACGGAAAGTAATTAATATTTTGGACCAAGTTACATGTGTCCTTGTTCATTCACCAGCTGCAGCGAAAAGAGAAGATAGTTCACCCTAAAACTAACATATTCGGCCCTGGAGTAATAAGTGAATCTCCCCTGCTATCTCTAACACAACAAGGAGACAGAGCAGGAAAGGTTCACACATGTAATATTTTTCCTGAGGCGATTTGAAGCAAAATACACAATGATACTCAATCAAACACATCTACAATGATGAGGAACGTTGTTACTTAATGAGTTATTAACGCACAGCAATACCGCAATGAAGAAAGGATGGACTTTAAAGGAAAAATCAGTGTGAGGAGAGCTCCATTATAGTGCACTGGACAAGTCTGGACATGTTCTGCCCACGCATGTGTGGCAGGCAGGTCTGTACAATTACGTAATTTATCGGCTTAAAGATATCGGCCTAATTTAGAAATCGGATCGATAACAATAATCCTAAAAATAGCATTTATCGGCCGATAACAATATGGCCTCCAATATATCGTGCAACCCTACTTTCTACCTTTTTATCTTGTGTTACTCTTTATATTTTACTATTATGTACAGCACTTTGGTCAACTTTGGTTTTTTGCTAAATGTCCTTGATAAATAAATATTCTATTGTACTGTTTTATATTTGGGATGGCGATCAAATTACTGAAATCATCTTTAAAATCTGACGTTCAGGAAGTAAAGAGTGGTAAAGATGTGAACTCACTTGTTTCCCAGCTCTGTCTCAGTGACCACCACCTCCTGCACGTGCCAGAAATACTCATTCTTCACCTTCTTCTCTTTGGATATGTGGCCCAGACAAATGCCGACGATCTCGCCCACATTTTTAGAGGAAAACTCAAAGGAGTCCGTGGAACCGCTGAAACAGAGTCATGTTATGTTGCTTTATTAATTCTCATTATTATGCTAAT
Source organism: Danio rerio (assembly GCF_052040795.2). NCBI lineage: Eukaryota > Metazoa > Chordata > Actinopteri > Cypriniformes > Danionidae > Danio > Danio rerio. The sequence goes on from NC_141028.1 coordinate 1,195,486, forward strand.
GAGTTGCATGAAAATTAAAAAAAAAATTGGTGTAAAATATATTTTTCTTCACATTTATTTTATTTGAAGGGAAGCTCACATAAAAATAAAAAGTCATCATTTACTCACTTGTTCCAAACCTGTTTGAGTTGCATTAATTTTGTATATTGATAATTATTGTTATTAAGCCTTGTGTATTGTTCAGATTGACTCTCCCTTGGTGATATTGGTGCTGTTTTTGCCCCATTGACTTCCATTATAATCACATTTTTTTATAGCAAAGCCTTGACAGCACATGATCATGCATTCTGGATTGCTACCGGTTTCACTATTGGAAAGAGGGACAATTTGTAATTTTACTGTTGATCAAGGGTTTACAAGGGTTAGTGTTAGGTAGCTTATTTTTATTTACTTCTGATGGATGTACTGATGAATGCTAAAAAAAAATCCATTAACTTTCATTATGTTTTTTGTTCCTACTACAGAAGTCAATGGCTGTCCTTGTAATAGTGTAGTGCAATAACAATAAAGCTCAAGTCGACTTGAATTACCGTAAAAACTTCTTCTTCTTTGGGTTTTCCATCATAAACTCTTTTGAGCGTCCCTTTCTGCCCTCCAGCACAATCCAGGCATTCTCCTTCGTTTCCGCATCTTCAGAGATGGCCGTCGTCACCTCAATTTCATATTCTGAAAGTATATTATAGAGACCACCTAAATGCACAGATTAACTGGATATAAAATAAGTGTACAGTACAATTAAATAATACAGTCTTTCCTCACTGATTGATGCTATATTTCAGCAAAGTTAATGCACATTTTTCTCAATTCTTCCACTATATCATACTATAACAGTTCTTACACCTTTTCAAAAAGTTTTTCCATATGTTTCATGTGCATTCTCTTAACAATTGTGGGAAATTACACATTTACATATGAGTACATAAAGCATCACATTATATCAGATGTTATTTGTTTTATATATCCAGTCAAGCCTGAACTTATTCTTACTCTTGACAAATTCTGACTCAAAGATTTTGTTCAAATTTAAATAATAGTTAAGAAATGATTTTTCCCCACAATGATGCCTCTTGTTCATCGTCTTATTATCTTTTGGGAGAAGCCTCTGTGATTTCCGCTCAAACTTACTGGTGTCTGCCGAGATCTTAAAAAGTCTTAAAGGGTCACGAAACACCAGAACACATGTTTTGAGCTGTTGACCGCCATATATGTGTCCCGCGCTGCTATAAACACTATTAGGACACATACATTTCACTAACAAGTAAAAACTAGTTGTTTTTGCGATATTTCGAGCAAATTCATACTTCCGGTTTGAAACGAATTTTTGAAGCTGCGTCACTGCCATGAGATCTTAGCGTGTATTCCAGCATGTAGACTGGACGTCTGTACGTGGGAGTACCTTATTACATCTCTGAGTGCGTTGCATTTATTCATGAGTATGGCTTGGTTTAAACTAATCAGCGCGCTCTATTGTGTATGCGCTGCAACTTCATTAATATGCATGATAGCTTCGAAGACTGTACTTGAAACAGTGTTCAGAAAGCAGAGAGACGACACGTTGTGTTGCCAAAAGAAGTGTGAAAATATAATGAATTGTTTGGAGATACGGGTCGTCAGTGTTGCTTTTATAATGTGCTGCAGCAGGGCCGGCCCGTGGCATAGGCAGTATAGGCAAATGCTAGGGGCGCTGTACATCCAGGGGGCACCAGAAATGAGCGGGTGTAAGTTGGTTTTTGTTTTCAATACTCCTGACACACATTCAGTGATGGATGTCAATAACTCAAAAACCTCTTTCCCTAAAAAGATCTAAAGTGTGTTTCCTACAAAAAGACAAAGCTGGTGATGTTTCACAGCTGTCTTTTTCTTTTTTTTTCGCTCGATATTATGAGCACTGCTTTGTTTAACCTGGGATATGCGTTTAGCCGGGAGAGCTGAGCTCGCGTGGAGTGGAGCTCTCCGTAAGAGACCGTCGGAAAAGTGCTTCTTTTTTTCCGTTTTTTTTTTTTTTGCTCTATCCTGCTTGTTTTATTTTAAACAAATCTAATTTTCTCTTAAATGAGCACAACAATTACTAAAGTAGTCGAATGCTTCATTCATTCATTCATTATAGATCTGTGCATTCTTACATGAACACCTCTGTTATCAAACAAAACACAATGAGAGATTCATTTGCTGCTCTTCACTAAATAGCAAATACAATTAAAAGTGAAGTAGATTTTATAGCTTTATTTAATTTCGGTATAGGCCATTGATTTTAATAGGTTAAACCTTTTATTTTATTGTCAATATTTTCTATTGTTTGCTATGTATTCTATCATTTGAAGCTATTTGTTGTCCCATATTTTAACATCCCAACGTTGATAGATGTGACATAACATTGCTAATCATTAAATAGCTATAGTGCTATCTGTTAGTTTTAATGTCAGCTAATGTTATGGAAGGGCATAGATGTTATGGAAAATAGTAATAGTAATGTAACTACCCCCATCATTCCTTCCTCAAGCAAATGTGTGAATATTACATCTATTCAGCAATAATGTTAATTGCATTGGCATATTTATCTGACATTTTCCCAGCTTGTAGTAGTCGATCAAAAAGCTGTTTAGTTTCTTATGACTTTACACTAGCAGTGGAATTTACTGCGATGTGACAGAGCGCCACCTGAAATCTTGCCTAGGGCGCCAAATTGGTTAGGGCCGGGCCTGTGCTGCAGTGAAGGTTTTGATTTCATTTTCCCTTTATGCGAGCACAACTGGACTCACGTGTGGATTACAGTGCACATGAGTGATGTGCGCAGAAATACGTTTGTACGAAACATTTTTTACTTGAGAGCTTTTCGCATCTGGAAATGTTGAAATCCGGATTTGCTGCTCGTCTCCTTTTAATAAAGACGCGGCTCCAGTGTGTGTTGATTGTCCTGTCTACAGATTTGGTAAGTGTGTGCGATCAGCGCCCTTTCTTTGTTCATTCAGATGGCAAAGTTATAGTTGGTACGGTCAGCAGTATTCTTTCAGTGTTTAGAGACAGACCTTAGTCAGAATGATTTCTAAGTTACTTAGTTTGCGTTAATATCACTACATTATTATGGACTGAAAGATCCTCTGTGAATGCTGCTCTCCGAGTGTAAATACGTGAACACTGCAAACAAACTATTGCCGACCATCGTGTTTAATATTCCATTGCATTTTGTGACAGGATAGTCTACACACACACGGCTTTCTGAGTGCATCTGAGTTATCGAGAAATGCAAAGTTTTTTTTCTCTTATACAACGTGCGGTATCAAACATCCCACCGTCATTAAACAAGTCATTCTCTTTCTCCCCTTCATCTGTGTTTGTTTTTTGTCTTGGTGAAAATCAGGGCGTGCCTAAAAGGGAACTCCCATTTTTATTCAAATCCTTCCCCTTTTCCCTCCCCCGACACTCCCACCCAAACAGAGCTAGACACACCCACTTTCCTGACTTTTTCCAAGCAAGAGGTGTGAAAACATCCTGCTGAAATCGTATGAACCCTGACGCTACATGAAATATGAGCCCTATAGCCTGATGTGGAGTGAAAATGTGTTGAAATATCTTCTAGTTTTCTTACTGGTCTTGTCACTAAGATCCAGGATATCATTATTGGCACAGGCCAGTTCCCTCATGATCTGACCGTCGTCTTCATTTTTGGCCAGCCAGCGGTCACACGGGAAACGGAAAGTTTGATCCAGAAGTTCGTCTTTCACATCTATAGAGTCCAGATGCCAACCAGGAGCTGGACCTGATGAAACATGTTCAGATATTGCATTAACTAAATAAACTATATTTTGTAAGCTGTTTGAACTGAACTATGTGTAGGTATAGTGTCACATTGGAGGGAAATAAACACAACAGATCTCTATTCCTAATGTTAAGGTAGGATCCAAATCGCAGTGATTTTGAGGCCCATGTGATGTAAGAGTGCAGTTTTCCCCGCCCACCTTGTTGATTGAAAGCCGCGTATTAACATGTCTGCATGGTAGAGCACACAATCATGTACACAAAGCAAGATTTGCAAATAAACTGTGATTTGGAGATCTTTATGTGTGTGAATGACTGGGTAAGGGTGTTTCCCAGTACTGGGTTGCAGGTGGAAAGGCATCTGTTGCGTAAAACATATGCTGGAATAGTTGGCAGTTCATTCCGTTGTTCATTCCCTGATGAATAAAGGGAATAAGCCGAAGGAAAATGAATGAATAAATAAAAGATCTGTTATATTATTTTGCTAATTATTCTTCAAGACACTAGTGTTCAGCTTAAAGTGACATGTAAAGGCTTCACTAGGATAATTAGGATAAAGTTAGGGTAATTAGGCAAGTCATTGTATAACAGTGGTTTATTCTGGAGACAATCCAACACTAATATTGCTGAAGGGGCGAATAATATTGACCTAAAATGGCTTTAAACAGTTAAGAACTGCTTTTTGTCAGGGTTCTGCCACTCTGGTCTTGTAAATTCTTGTTTCGGTGGCAGAGTCCGGACACTAGCTCTGTCTAGTCCTGTCCTGTCGACCCAAGAAAACTTGAGCTGAGCACTTGTTTTGTCATTGTGTGTGTCTCTGTATAAGTACCATTTGCCTGATGCGGGTGCGTGAGGTCTTTGCGTGTTTGCAAGTGCGCGCTCCCATCCGGGTGTTCACGTTCGTCTGTCTGCAGCTTGGTGTTTCATTCCTAGCGTTCAGTCCAGTTGGTTTTGGTTTCGGTCAGCGCTGGGTTGAAACATGCACGCTGCGTGTGTGAGTGCACGGTGAGTGCTTTCATTCATCGTGTACTCGTGTCTTGCGTTCAGTCTTCTGTTGGTGTTGTGTTTAGCATGTGGTGCGTGTTTACATGCACCCTGTGCTTGTGTTGTCATGAACACACGGTTAATGAGTTCTCTCATTGGCTGCGTGTTCTAGTCTTGTTTTACATGAGCGCATGACTTGTGTTGTCTCTTTGTGTCATGTGCTCTCCCGTCTATTGTCTAGTCGCACCCTCCTTGTTAACCTATCAATTGTGTTCCTCTGGTTGTATGTTAATTTACTTCTGTTTATATTCTCCACATATCTGCTGTCCTTTGCCAGTTCGTCATCGTTTCTCTCCTTGTCCTGTGCGTTCTCCAGTTCTGATCCCTACCAGCCTGCCCAGTCAAGTTTTGTTTGTTTGTTTGTTTGTTTGTTTATTTTGCTAGTTTTTCCCCCTCTGGGTAGTTTGTTTTGCATTTTATTTTATTTTTATTATTAATAAATTTCCATTTACCTGCATTTGAGTCCTCGCTCCTTTTTCCCCAACCAAAATCGTGACACTTTTATTCTAGCCCACATAAAACAAATAAGACTTTCTGAAATGAAATTCACTAGTGAAATTGCTAGTGAGATCATGAGATTTCTTACCTTTGTTGTCGTGCCACACGCGAACCTTGGAGAGTTCTCCCAGACTGAGAATGTCATTAAACCGGAAAATATCCGTCTGCTTGCGCTCAAACTTGTTCCTGTTGCTGCACTCGCGCAGGGCCAGCGTTCCCGTGTCACCGTTTTCTCCAAACACAATCAGAAACACATTGGCGTCTGTACCGCCGCCTGCAAACCCACACATGAACACACCTGAGCAGCTGCAGTGCTTGGGTTAATAGATGGGTGAAAGATGAGATGTGGCAGATGTGTGGCATGTGTGATTTTAGTATCAGTGTCAAATGAAATGTACAAAACGGATTTTACAATCACAGACAGGGCTGCCAGGTACAAGAAAATGTCTGCCACAATTATGCAAAATTATCTTGTGCCAATCTCTTCCCTGTCAATTTTGACTCAGCAATTATTTTGCTCTGATCATATTTTGACTCAGTGATTGTTTTTTTCCATTTATTTGCCTGACCGTCTTGATTCAGCGATTCTTTTGTGTAAATCTTTTGTGATTCTTTTGAGGGATTTGATTCTCTGTCAATTTTGACTAAGCAATTCTTTTGTGCCATTTGGTTCCCTGTCAATTTTGACTCCGTGATTCCTTTATTTTTTTTTTTTCCTGGCAAGTTTGACTAAGTGATTCTTTTGTGTCAATCCATTTCTGCCCATTTTGACTCCGCAATTCTTTTGTGTCAAATGCTTTTCTGTCAATTGTGACACAGTGATTCTTTTATGTAAATTGCTTATCTGTCAGTTGTGACTCAGTGATTCTTTTGTGCCATTTGGTTCCCTGTTAATTTTGACTCAGCGATTCTTTTGTGCCATTTGATTCCCTGTTAATTTTGACTCAGCGATTCTTTTGTGTAAATTGCTTATCTTTCAGTTGTGACTCAGTGATTCTTTTGTGGTGTTTGATTCTCTGTCAATTTTATCTTAGCGATTTTTTTTTTTTTTTGTGTCATTTGGTTCCCTGTCAATTTTGACTCTGCGATTCTTTTGTGTCTATTGTTTTTCTGCCAAGTTTGACTAAGTGATTCTTTCGTGTCAGTTGCTTATTTGTCACTTGTGACTCAGTGATTCTTTTGTGCCATTTAATTCTCTGTCAATTTTGACTCAGCGATTATTTTGTGTCAGTTGTTTACCTGTCAATTTTGATTCAGCGATTCTTTTGTGGCATTTGGTTCCCTGTCAACCTTGATTCAGCGATTCTTTTGTGCCATTTTGTTCCCTGTAAATTGTGACTCAGCGATTCTTTTGTGGCATTTGGTTCCCTGTCAGTTTTAACTAAGCAATTCTTTTGACGCGATCAAATTGTGCTTTTTCAAGTTTTTTATTGCAAATTGCTTTCCTGTAAGTTGTGACTCCGTGATTCTTTTGTGTCATTTGCTTCCCCTTAAATTTCGAGCCTTTATTTTGTGCCAATTGTTTTGTTCTGTTGTTTCTGATTTGTTTATGTCCATTTTGACTCTGCGATTGTTCTTCTAATCGCATTCTTGCCAATTTTGACTCAGCGATTGTCTTTTGCCAATTGCTTCTACACTATCATGTCATCAGTAAGCACATTTCAAAGATAACCTGAAGGTGACCCACCGGTGACGTCACTGGTTTTGACCTGGATGACGTATGTGGTCTTCTCCACCATCTCCTCATCATCCACCACTGCAGGAAGCTCACACACCTTCGTCCTCTTGGGTCCTTTAGTTTTGGAGAGCCACTGCTCGTATGTGAAGACGTACAGCTCGTCCGTGCTCAGGTTTCTCAGGATCATCTGGGTCATGTGACAGAACACAGTGTTTATAGTGTGTTAAAGAGCTAAATGCATAACCATCTTGTGACAGGCTGATAGATTATTTTTTTATTCTCAGGGTTCCTTTTACAGCATTGGTAATTGGTCATTTCATTAAAATGCAGTGAGTTAAACAGACTTAAAGGGCCCGTAAATTTAAATCAGCAGTTTTGTGTGCTTCCATATCAATTTTGACTCAGCGATTCTTTTGTGTCAATCACTACCCTGTCAGATTTGACTCAGTTTATAAAAGAGGGAGGAGCTAATATATGCCCCACCCTCTCTTCACGTTTCCACATCAAATATTGAATTATAATATTACGCCTTATTCCAAATTAAAAGTCCTCATGGACACAGCCCATTAATCTGATGATCTGGTTAAAAAGACTGACAGACTGACCTTGTCAAGGAACCAATCAGGACGACTTCCGGTGCCGTCAATGCGAACGCGGAGCTTTTTCAGGGGTGCAATGTCGTCCACTTCCAGACTAAAGGTGTCTTCTTGACCTCTTTCAAACCTAGAGGAGATTTTTTCAATAAATACGATGTTTTATCAATTTAATGCACCGAGTGTCTTTTTTTCTATACATTTATGAGCAGTTTTATCAGCAAACCATGTTAAACTAAATTGTATTATTAATGTTATAATTATACATTTTATTCCAGCTCAGGATTATTCACACGGACATAAAAAATCCAGAGCAAACTGATCTGAATATATATATATATATATGTGCATCATGTAAAACTGTAATTGTACTATTATTGGGCGACACGGCGGCTCAGTGGTTACAACTGTGGCCTCACAGCAAGAAGATCGCTGGTTCGAGTCCCGGCTGGGTCAGTTGGTGTTTCTGTGTGGAGTTTGCATGTTCTCCCCGTGTTGGCGTGGGTTTCCTCCGGGTGCTCCGGTTTCCCCCACAGTCCAAACACATGCGCTATAGGGGAACTGATCAACTAAATTGGTCATAGCGTATGAGTGTGTGTGTGTGAATGTGTGTATGGGTGTTTCCCAGTACTTGGTTGCAGCTGGAATAATAATTTTTGAATAATTTAAAATTATTATTAATTTTATTCCAATTGATGTTGTTGACAATCTTGTTTATACTATATTATAATATATATTGAATGCACTGACACTATAAAAATCTGAACCAAAGTTATCTAAATATGTCTATATTGTATATATAAATGGCCTGAAATTATTCACACCACTGAGGGATATATTCATTCATTCTTTTTCTTTTTGGCTTAGTCTCTTTATTCATCAGGGTTCGCCACTGGGGGGTATAAATAGTAATATATATGATACAGAGCTGCACAGTGGGCCAATAGGGGATGTAGGTTTTGTCACATGACTGCATTTTGGTTCTTTTCAACTGGTTCGGACCAAAGCAATCAGTGTGGTGTGAAAACGACCCGAAGACGGCAGAAAATGCTACCATGTACCATTTGTTGCTCTTAGTCCAGACCAAATGAAGTGAATACAGATGTGAAAGCACCCTACATGAGTTTTCTCAGCCATGCTTGATGAGAAATAAAAGTAAGCAGAGGATGTGTACCTGTCCTCTTGTTTTTCAAGCAGAATCTCCTCTGTGCTTCCATTGGCCCCGAACACGGTAATGAATATATTCGTGTCTGTTCCTGCGCTCTGCGTGTCTCCTGTGACCACCGTCACCTCATAAACCACCTGAAGAAAAGCCAGAAATCAGACAGATGCACAGCTGAAGTCAAAATAACTCTCCTCCGCCCTCTCTCCCAAATGATGTTGAATAGATTCAGGAGTTGTTCACAGTATTTCCTCTAGTATTTGTTCTTCTGGAGAAAGTCCTATTTGTTTTATTTGGGCTAGAATAAAAGCAGTTTTTAATTGTTTTAAAACCATTTTATGGTCAATATTATTCGCCCCTTCAGCAATATTAGTGTTGGATTGTCTCCAGAACAAACCACTGTTATACAATGACTTGCCTAATTACCCTAACTTTACCCTAATTAGTGAAGCCTTTAAATGTCTCTTTAAGCTGTATAAAAGAATATCCAGTCTAATATTATTTACTGTCATCATGACAAAGAGAAAAGACATCAGTCATTAGAGATGAGTTATTAAAACTATTATGATTAGAAAGGTCTGCTCTCCATTAAAATAATATTTAATAATCCATTAAATATACAGTGGAGGGTAATAATTCTGAGTTCAACTGTATAATGTTTTAAAGGGCCATGAAACCCCCTCGTTTCAGCAGGATGTTTTCACACCTCTACTTTGGAAAAAGTCAGAAAAGTGGGCGTGTCCAGCTTTGTTTAGGGGGGAGTGTAGGAGGAAGAAAAGTGGGATGGTGTAGGAGTGTCTATTTGGGCACGCGCGAGTTTCAGAATCAAAACACATAACCACAGCGGACAATGTGACTGTGTTTACATGCACATCTGTAGTCGAATTATTTGCCAACTGATTAAATGGTGGACTTTAACTGCAGTTTGGCTCTTTCATTCAGGGAATTCAGTCATGTCCCTCGCGGCAAACAAGATATTTGATTCGAGGAACTGCTCTAAGCGTGTATTTTTCATGCAATGTTTGATCCCGCACGGTAAGCTCAGCATTTCCCGGAAACTTAGATGCACTCGGCAAGTAGCGTCAGAAAGCCGCGTGTGTTATTCCGGTCACAAAATCCTACACGAGGTTATAGTTTGGTTGTAGGGCTAACTTGTTTACACTCGTTGCAATAGTTTTTTCGATACGAATAAAATACGAACTGAATAAACAAAGAGCACTGGTCGCTCACTTACCAAATCTGTAGAGACAGGACAATCACCAGCAACTAGAGCCGCGTCTTTATTAAGAGGAGACTACAAGCGAATCCAGATCTCAGCGTTTGCAGATGAGAACAGCTCTCAGGTAAACAATAATCTTCCTTAGACACGTAAGTTATTGTTGTCGAGCGTCGCGTACACTGTTAATCCACACGTGACTCCAGCTGAGCTCTCACAGAGAGAAAATGAAAACAAAACTTCACTGCAGCAAACTATAAAAGCAACACTTCACGCTTGTTTTGCCAACACAACGTGGCGTTTCTGTCGTCTAAACACTGTGACAGTAATGAATATTAATGAAGTTGCACAATAGAGCGCGCTGATTGGTTTGAACAAGCTTTACTCATGCATTAATGCAGCACACTGTAAGACATAATAAGACACACTCTGGCACAGACGTCCAGTCTGCACGCTGGAATACACGCTATTATCTCATGGCCGTGACGCAGCTTCAAAAATTAGTTTCAAACCGGAAGTACGAATTTGCTTAAAATAACGCAAAAACAACCAATTTACACTTTTTAGTGAAATAAAGGTGTCCTAATAGTGTTTTTAGCAGTGTGGGACACATATACCACTGTCTACAGCTCAACACATGTGTTTTGGTGTTTCATGACCCTTTAAAAACTTCTGCAATTGATCGCAACATGAATATCTGATTCCATCAGAAGCTTATGTCCATGCTGACGGACCTTTCGGATGATGCTGATGGTGGTGGCGTCCAGTATGTTGAAGACTCTCGCCGTCAGGCCGTCTCCTCTGTCTTTGGCCAGCCAGCATTTGCACAGAAAGTTGTACTGAATGCCTTTAGTGGGAACGCCCACCGAGAGCTCATCCACCAACCAGCAGCTCTCTGGGGTCGCCCCGTTATGACCCAGCTGAGGAAAGAAATGAAACAGAAATGAAGGTCCCACTTTATACACTGTTAGACATTTCTGTAAATTACACAGTTATTTACTGTATTTCACCCAGTGTAATACTGCAAATTCCTTTTACGGCAAATAACTGTATTTACCGTTGCATTATGGGAATTTAGTGTGACGTCGAACAACATATACAGCGATGTACTGTATTTGTAAAAATTCGTGTGTTATACTGTATTTTCCACAACTGCTTCAACGCCACCTTGCGGCGATTCGACTACTCTGCACCACATTTTGCCTGAGGACCCTTGAGGACAATTAGTGTGCCTGAAGAACATACTGGATTTAACAAACTTTACTCTGGTAAGCTGAGGCAGTGTTTCATTTTACAGAATGTTTTTTGGACGAGAATAGAACAAAGTAAAGTATAAAGTTGGCTATTATTATTTTCTCTGGCTTGGCGTTATTTCGCCCATTTGAGAAATATATCATCTATTAAGATGTTACCTTTATTTAATTTATTACATTAACACTACTATTACTTTAAATAAGACTGTTTATGACTATTAGCCATTGTTCTCGTCATATCTTTTTATTTATTTACATAGGAACCGGTGTTGCAGCGGGTTTTGGTTTAGGAGGGAACCAGAGGTATGCAGACAGTTTTGGAGGACACTTAGCACGAGACAACGGTCCGGCAGAGAGTGTTTTCCCCCAGAAGAATATGAATGAAAGACCAACAAATAATCCAGGTAAAAGCGCGTCTGTCTGTGCTGACAACACTCGACATTGATTTGAGCACCTCTATTAGCATTTGTTTGCTCGGCAACATTAGCTGAAGCGATCTTAAAATGGTAATGTTAACTGTTAGCTAAACTGAGCTAAGTTTATACTGAATTGGACTCAAACTCATTTAACGTGCAACGTTTAACTTATATTGATTTATACTATATATATTAGATGTTGTGAACTTATTTTTCTCTGGTTTAGAGTAACTTATAACGTTAGCTTGAGAAAATAACATCGCGACGTAACCTATAAGAACGTTAACGTAAATCTACAATATGCATAGAGGTAAAGTTGGTTTTATATTCGCACATTCGTTCATTTAGAAGACTCTATACTGTTTACCATGTTACTTTAAATATTCGATCAGAATTAGCATGCCAGTATGACTTGAAATCAACATTAACACTGTTTATTTGACCTTGAGCATGTTGTACTTTGATAGTCATTAGTTAGCTGCTAAAATGATTTCGCTATTTAGAGTTTGCAAATAATACTTTTATGAAATTAAATTATTAAGGGGGAAGTCTGAATCTGCTAATATAAAACCAACTTTACCTCTATGCATTATGCTAATAACCACCTTTTTGCTATTTATTGTTTGCTAATTATTTTTTTATCACAACTCTTGACATTTGGTTTAACATAATTGTTACCATTATATTTTTTCCTGTTTAGATATGGCACTGACACAGCAGCAGGTTTTGTCTGAAGAAACAAACAGCATTTCGGAGGAACATCTTGATCAGCACAGCCTTCTGCTTAAAAAATAAGCAAGACCAGTAAACAAATACAAAAAAAGTTGTGTGGAGGTTGTGGATTGTAGCATGGTATTCTTATCTGTATTTTTGGCTTTTTTATGGTCTCAATATAGAATACTGGGAGCCTGCCTGTGCAAACTGGACCTCATACAACAGTAAGTACTGTACATCTATTTGTTTCTCAATATAGTAACGTTACTTTTAATACAAAATGTGTCACATGTTTAGTTGCTAGCTAAATAAAAAAAATGTTTTCCCTTTTTTATTAAACCTTTTAGTAGGGTTTTTTTCATCTTTGTTTATAATATTTTTGAGCAGATTGAGGTCTGTCATGGGTCAGACATTTCAAAATACAATAATTAGTATTGGGATACATGCATTTGTCTATGTATTAAATGTCTTTTTCCCCATTTCATGTTGCCTAAATATTTTGTAATATTAAATAATAAATATTATTATATTAAATAAAATAATAAAAATTTTTGTATAAATAATTCCAGAGGATGAAACAAAATGCACAGCAACAACCAGAGTGAGCCAGAAGATAGCAGGAGAAGTAGTGAAGAGAATGACAACCATGAACAACAGTGAGTTATCCTTCTTTCACCAGCTAACTGAGAACTTGGATTAGGTGAGACACTCTCAATAATTGTATCAGTATTCAGTCTGTTTTAGTTTATTAGGAATACATAAAACAAATAGTCTAATCTTTCCTGCAGTTAATCAACCCATCACAAATGCTACAATGTTTTTGTAAAACCTTGTTAGGGGAAAAAATAAACAGGACATTCTGGTTAGTTATCTTTTAAACATGTTAGTGAGCAGATTATGAGCAGGAGCCAGTTGCTCAGTACCAGCTGAAAACTACCCCAACTTAGCTGCCATGCTTCAAAATAATTAACCAGTATATGATTTATTTTTTTTAAACAAGCTTCTTCTATGCTTATGTTAGTCTGTTTGTCCTTATCCAGAGTTCTTCATAATCCTGGACTGGGCCAAATCCTGACCAGATGCTGTGGTGGTCATGGAGGAGTGAATCCTAAAAGACACACGTGATCAATGAGTTTCCGCATTGATCCAATGGGCCACCCTGACCACCCGCTGGTGAACTTTCAAGCCTCCGATGCCTAGACTGCGGCCTTGCACAAGTTTGGCTAGAGGAGAACTGGTCGTGCCCAACTGTGCCTGGTTTCACTCAAGGGATTTTATTCTACACTTTCGTCAGTTGGTGAAGTTTCTTCCATGCCACTGTCGCCACTGGATCGCTTGGCTACAATTGCTCTTCAGTGTTTGGACTTTCAGCAGTGACATTTACTGCTTCAATTCTGAAAACTGGACTGAAGCAGCTTCAATTTACAAGAACTTCTATGTTAAGCTGCTTTGACATCATTGATCTACAGTGTAAAAGTGCAATAGAAATAAAGATGAATTGCATTTGAACATGTGAATTCAGACCTTGTTGAGCATTTGACACCAGAATTAGTAATATTTTAAAGTTGGGTTGTTTCTTAGTCGGCTAATAGTTACAAATATTTAATTTTCCAACAATATGCAATTCAGAAGTTTAAATTTTTATTGTACATGTATGTTCTAGTGCTTTGTGTGATTTATTTATTTTTAATGTGTTGATTTTATTGCTTAATGTAATTTTCACACATTTTCCTTAAATGCTTTAAGCATTATTAATGTTTTGAAGAATGGAATATTTTGTAATTGTGTCTGGTTTAATGTCAGTAGTACTTAGTACAATTGGGTTTTTTTTTTCTCAACAATATGCAGGTCAGACACTTAAATTAGTTTTGCACATGTATGTTAATGTGCTTTGTCATTTTCAATGTTTTTTTTCTTAAAATAAAATATTTTGAATGATTGAAATGTAATGTTTTTACACATTTTTAAGCTTGTTTTAAGCATCTCCAATGTTTTAAATAAAGAGTGTTTATTTTGTTAATATTTTGTAATTGTGTCTTTTTTAGGTCTATAGTATTAAAATAATATTAATAAAATTATATTATAAAATATTTAGGACAAAATTAAAAGGTTTACAGTAGCTAACTGTTAACTTAGGTTTTTACAGTAGTTAACCATTTTCAGACACTACAGTAACATGCTGTAAACGGATTTACAGTTGTATACTGTAAATCTAAAATACAGTAACTTACTGGCAACAGTGTTGCCAGTAAGTTACTGTAAAAACCCTTTGAAATGTCTAACAGTGTATTAAGAGGCCTTAACTAATATGTGCATACACTGAAATTAATAATTTGTTACAATGCACTTATTGTGTTATGAAGGGTGTGTGTGCTGATAATGGACGGAGTTAGGCAAGCAAAAAACAGGATAAACATTTCAGGGATCAAAAAAGGTAAACACTTTGAAATGCACATAAACAGTAAAAGACTTAGGAATGGGTACGCATGAGCATGGAGTTTATTTAGTGAGTGTAATCAGTGTAAATGATCTTTAGCTGTGTGTGTGTACAGGTAAATTTGACCAAAGTTGTATAATGCAGGTAAAAACCAAAGTTTTATAATGACATGTGTATGACATAGTTGTGCTTTATTAAGGTTGTTTACAGGGTCACACCTTGTGTGCCTCTAATTCAAAAGGCTTAAAAATCATATGATCAAATTTTGCCACAGGTTTCTTGTGAGGGTTGGGTTTAGAGATAGGGATATATCCTAAAAAGTGTATAAAATACATTACACCTGTAGAGGGTCCCTGTAAACTATGCAAACAAGTATGTGTGTGTGTCAGTCCCAACCCGGGCTCATTGTAAGGCAAGGCAAGGCAAGGCAAGTTTATTTATATAGCACATTTCATACACAATGGCAATTCAAAGTGCTTTACATAAACAAGAATAAAAGAAACAAGTAAAATAAAAATAAAAACAAATAATAAAAATGCGTAAAAACAAAACAAAACATAAAAACAGGTAAAATGTGATATAAAAGAATGAAGAAGAAGAGAAAAACATGATAGTGCAATCTGTCGGACGCAGCACAGTGCTCATTCAGTAAAGGCACAGCTAAACAGATGTGTTTCAGTCTTGATTTGAATGTGCCTAATGTTGGAAGAAACGTTGTGTAACATTGTGGAAACGTAGCCCCGCGGACGTTTCTGCGGACCGCGATTTACGTCCCGGGAGGTACGTATTCGAGCGGTTTTTGTTTTCGAGGATCCGCGAGAGGCCGCTGTACGCGCTTTTTCGTGTCTCGGGCGCCTCTCAGAAGCGCGCGCCGTTCGCACCCGCGCTGTTCTTGCGCGAAAAGCCGCCGGATCGGCCGTCTCAGCCGCCCTCCTCTTCCTCCTCCTCCTTCCCTAAACCAGAGCGACGGTTCGCAAAAGCCGTCCAGAAAAAAAAAAAGCAAAAGCCCTCGTCTTCGATTTCGGCCGCGTTTTCGGATCCCGCTGCGTTCTCGCCCTTATTTTTCGGATTCCGTTTTTCGTCTTACCAGAATCCGCCGTTCCCCGGACTCGATCCCGGTCGTCGTCCACCGCGGCCGGCTCCTCCTCGTCCGGGGCCTCTGCGGACAAACTGATTGCATCGGGAAAGCCCTCCACTCGGAGGCGAGCCGTCGGCCGGCGAGCGCGAAGAGGAGGGGCGGAGCGGCGCCACACCGCCCCGCAGCGACGCTCGAAAAAAACTAAACGCAGCCTTTACGTACCTCCGGCCAGGTAAATCGCGGTCTCCAGAAACGTCCGCGGGGCTACGTTTCCAGAATGAGCTTGGGTTGGTCAGTCCATATTGTTCACAGTTGTAGCGAGTGTTGATTGGTGCAAAGCATCACTGTAGATTTAGTCTAGGTGAACAGCAGGTAGCATATACAGACAGCTGGAGTGCCCTGTAATAAGTTTAGTGTTAGAGGTGGAGAGACTGCTGAAGAATTATACTTAAGTAAAATTACTATTACTTGACTCAAAATGTCGTGCAAGTAGAGTAAAAGTACCTGCTGTAAATATTACTCAGAGTATGAGTAAAAAAAGTAGCCCTTTTAAAAGTACTCAAGAGTAGTGAGTGTTATGCTGATGCATATACATGTCATTTGTGGATGTGTGTGTAAACGTAACATTCTGTAGTGCATTTAGTTATAGCCCAGCAGACACACAACATCATAAGACGTTAATATTCGGTTAGATTTAGGTTGTGATGTCAGGTGACCAAAATTCAATGTCTAGCTAGTGTCTATGGACATTGTTATTTTGATGTCCATAATGATGTTGATATTTGGTTGATTTCAGGTTGTTAGGAACTGAACAAAATCCAACATTAAGCCAAAATCTTAAACCAGCGTCATATTGAAATCAAGTACTGACATTTATTCATCAGATATGGCAACTAAAATCCAACATCTGATAGACGTCATAGTGATAATGTTCACACAACTTCAAGCTTTAACATCATTAGATGTTGATATTTGGTTGATTTTAGGTTGGACGTTGGACATTGACATCAGGCTGACGTTGGGTTCTGATGTCAACCTGATTTCAAACAAAATGCAACGTTCCTACGACACTGGGGTACAACATCAAGCTGACGTCATGTTGACGTCTTGTTCCTGCTGGGTGTTTAAGGCAATTGTGGTCATCATACAGTAAACATCTGTCATCTTCTCATCAGTAACATGCATCTACACAATCTCTGGGTCAATGTGTGTAAAGATTTAGGACATCTTCTTGGGCACTTTTAATGCTTCCAAACAGCTTGCTGCAATTATAAATCACCCACGTCTTGAAGTAGTTTATCAAGATGTGGTTTACCTTCTATGTGGGATTTCATTGGACAGGAATCATAGGACTGATTATTCTAATCCCCATCGTCAAGACAAAATAAAGTAATGACTGCAGGTTGAAGGACAGTAGTGGAGTAAAATTACAGATACTGCACTAAACATGTACTCAAGGGAGAGTAAAAGTACACATTTATAAAACTACGGATTCCTGAGGAACAAATACTCAATTACAGTCATTTGAGTATTTGTAATTAGTTACTTTACACCTCTGCCCATTCTGATGCTCAGTTTGAACTGCTGCAGATTTCTGTAATTGCATCTTTAATTACCCTGTTGACCATCCCTTACACCTTAACACATCCTTAAACCCCACACCAGCAAACCTGTTGCAAACCCGACCAATATCCCACCTCAAGCACACCAGAAAAGTTATGCAATGCATTATCAACACAATAAAAACTTTGTATTTATTTCTTGATGCAAGCACACTCCCCGACGAATGCCTCTTTACCTATCCAAGTTTTAGAAACTGCAAATAATAACTGGACTTCTAGTTGATGATTTGGTGTCAGAAGTGTCTCTATGAAAGGTGAAGGCCTCTAGATTTTGCTGATTTGAGATCAATAAATCTGATCATGCCTTGATGTTGACTGATTTGATGAGGACAGTGCGGTCTGACTCTGCTCAGACTAAAGTCTCATCACTGAACAGAAATAATGTCCAGTATAGAATATAAAGTCCTGCTGCAGTGGAGACAGAATGAATATTGTGTCTGACTCCATCATGAGCTTGGAGGACTGCATCCATACATCTCTGACATGACTCACATCACTGATTAATAAAGTCATCTGGAATGAAGAAGAAAGCCTTCAGCAGGACTCCCAGAGTTCATCAAGAGTCTTTGTGTTCACCTTCAACACCTCCTTCTTCATCTTAACTCAATAATGTTCATGTCAGGTGACTGGGCGGGCCAATCCTGGAGCATCTTGACCTTCTCTGCTTTCAGGAGCTTTGATGTGGAGGCTGAAGTTTGAGCAGGAGCGCTATCCTGCTGGAGAATCGTCCCTCTCCTGTGGTTTGTAATGTAATGGGCAGCACAGATGTCTTGATACCTCAGGCTGTTGATGTTGATCATCCACTCTGCAGATCTCTCGCACGCCCCCATACTGAATGTAGACCCCAAACCATGATTTCTCCTTCACCAAACTTGACAGATTTCTATGCGAATCTTGGTCCATGCTGGTTCCAGTAGGTCTTCTGCAGTATTGGTGATGATTGGGATGCAGATCAACAGATGATTCAGCAGAGAAATCCACCTTCTGACACTTTTACACATTTGATCAACTAGAAGTCAAGTTATTATATGCTGCTCTCACAACTGAGATCCAGCACAAGACTTTTGTCAGGCAGTGTATGTATATAAAATAGGACTGAAATGAGAAACTAAATATTTTAATTTGGCAAGAACACATGAACTCTTTTCCTGCCATTGAGGATATAACCTGTCAATTAAGCGAAAACACTTCCCTGTCATTGATGTGTTTTAATGTGTATGGGTTTTAGGTGTATTATAGTAAGCGAAAGCCGTAACGTAAGTCCTGAGTGACATACAGCACTTCTGTGTATCCTGGTAATAAAAATTTAAAATGATCAGAGAAAGAGAAAGTAAGATCACGGGGAAAAATAAAGAGTTATACAACCTTGCTTTGGCTAAATCCCTAACATTACTATATCAGGAATGTTTCTTACCACATTGACAGATTATTTAGCTTGTTTTAAAACAACAAAACTCATATTATTTCTTAAAACAAGACAATCTTTTGACAAAAAAACACTATTGCAGTGTACAACCTTATTGTAAAGAGATACCCAATAAATTGCCTTAAATAGATAAACAGGTATCAGTTCTGTTGAATAGTTTTACCTCAACTCTCTTGATCTCGCCCACGTCGAGTCCGAAACACATGAAATGCTCCATCCCTCCGGCAGCGAAGCATTTCTTCCCTTCAGGCAGATCCAGCCAGAGTCGCTCGGTTTCCAGATCATTGGGTCCCATAATAATGACGTAAACCCGACTGGTGGTGCTGCCATCCCGATCGTCTCCTGTGGACACGGTGAAGTGGTACGGGATCACTGCGAAAACACAGACACTGAGCACTGTATCACACATAGAGAGCTTCAGAATGACCAATAGCTGTGTTTCCATCCAGATATGTGCATTAGATTTATATGCAAACTGTAAGTCGCATGTGAATAAACCAGTGTTTCCAGTCGATGAGGAACAAAAGAGAATCAAATCATCAGTTCCTGATAAACTGTCACAGATATCACTGAGAGATGTGGAGCTTGCTGCACTGTTGGGATTCTCCACTGTGGTGTTCGTTCTCCTCTAATGAATGAGCGCCTCAGAAGACCAAGACCAAATGCAATGAATGTGGTGAATGTGGTGGCTTCTGGAGGCGTAACACGGGAGCGCAGACTGATGCTCAAGACAGTTCTGAAGGGAGTATTTATAGAAGAAGAATAATACTGAAGCACTGTGATGATGGACTGACGGAGGGTTGAGGTCATCTCGTTATTAGTTTTACTAGATCTTAGTGCCGCATTTAACATCCTCGACCACAATATCCTCATAGACCGCTTAAAGTCTACAGGTGTCCAGGCACAGGCTCTACAATGGTTTAAGTCATACTCAGCTGACCGTTACCAGTGTGTGAATATTAATGGACAGCCTTCACCAGTCAGCCCAGTAAAGTATGGGGTGCCTCAAGGATCAGTTTTAGGCTCTTTGCTGTTTACAATATACATGCTACACTGGGAGACATTATTAGAAGACATGGGATCAGCTTTCACTGTTATGCAGATGATACTCAATTATATATTTCAACTAAACCTGACGAGAAGTCTGAACTGTCTAAACTAACTGAGTGTATTAGAGATGTTCAAGACTGAATGACCAACAATTTCCTTCTCTTAAACGCAGACAAAACAGAATTATTACTTATTGGGCCTAAATCCTGTACACAGCAGATCTCGCAACTCAATCTACAATTAGAGGGATACAGAGTTAGCGTTAGTGCTACTATAAAAGATCTGGGTGTCATATTAGACAGCAATCTAACTGTTGAACACCATATATCCCATGTCACAAAAACTGCCGTCTTTCATCTGAGAAATATCGCTAAATTACGAAGTATGCTCTCCATCTCAGATGCAGAAAAGCTAGTCCATGCTTTTATGAGCTCTATGCTGGATTACTGTAATGCTCTATTTGCTGGCTGCCCAGCATCCTCTTTTAACAAACTTCATGTAGTAAAAAACGCAGCAGCCAGAGTTCTGACCAGCTCTAGAAAATATGATCATATCAGCCCAATGTTCTCCTCCTTACACTGGCTGCCTGTTCAGTTTCGTATTGAATTTAAAATATTACTCCTCACCTATAAAGCTTTAAATAATCAAGCTCCTGTTTACTTAAACAACCTTCTGTCTCGCTACAATCCAACCCGCTCTTAAAGAGCTCAAAACTCAGGGCTTCTGCTAGTACCTAGAATAGCAAAGTCCACTAAAGGAGGTCGAGCCTTCTCATTTATGGCTCCTACACTCTGGAATAGCCTTCCTGATAATGTCCGAGGCTCAGACACACTCTCCTAGTTCAAAACTAGATTAAAGACCTATCTGTTTAGTAAAGCATACACTGTTAACCCTTACTGTAGATTATGCAGTAAATAACTGTAAAATAGCCAGTGTTTTGCTGTAATAAAAGGAAACAGTATTTTACTGTAAAAGAAGCAGCATTTGTATGAAATTTTGTAGTGCAAAGAATAAATTACAGTAATTTACTTTATGTATCCATTACAGATAGTTACTGTAATAATAAATGGTAAATTACTGCTCAACCATTATTACCCCATGTACTCTGATGCTTTATGTTGCTATATATATATATATATATATATATATATATACTGTTCAGTTTTGGTATGTGAATGGTCAGTATTGAGGAGAAAGTGAGACAATGCATTGATGATAAGCTAAATTTCTCTGCAGACATCTTTGTGTTTTCTTTGGTTCCTTTTATGTTTTTAACATTGAGTATCAGGAGTCAACCAATGTCAATGTCACAGAGCTAATTAAAAGGTAAAGATATCGACGAGATGCATTTAAAGGCAAAAATATTCACACAGAGCAACCAAATTATCACAATCATTTTTATAACTTTGTTTACTTTTCTATAATTAATCTAATTTACTTAGTTTAGCCTTACTTAAATTGCACTTTAAGCTGAATATTAGTATTTTGCTAAATAACTAGTAAAAATGTGTTATTTAAAAAATATCTTAAACAGCACGTACATACATTTTTGCAGAGACTCAATTAATTTGTCTGGAAAACTTCAAATGAAGTAGGTAAAAGTGGCATTAACAGTATAGTATAAAGACTTTCCTAAATAAATGTATTAATCAGGTTATTTTATTTATTTATTTATTTTTATTACTACAGGTTTGGAACAACATGTGGATCAGATTATTTATTATTATTATTATTATTATTTATTTATTTATTTTTTGCTTTGGATGAAGTTTTTATATTTTTATTGTTTTTATTCAATGATATGTGCATGATTGTGATAAATGTAGGCAGTTCCTTTGAAAATATGCTATGTACCAGGGATGTCAAACTCCTGAAGGGCCACAGCCCACCAGAATTTAGTTCCAGCCCTGCTTCAACACACTACCTTTAGATTTAGTTTGATCAGGTGTGTTTAATTAGTATAACTGCACTGTTAATCTGTAGATTGTGTAGTAAATAACTGTAAAAAACAATGATTTAGGCATCACCACACACTCCCACAGGCTGTCCGTCTTATTCTAAACACAAAGGTGTTAGAAAGAGTTTTCAGAAAATGCCGGCCCTTCAAGGGAGCCAGGTGTTTGATTTGTTTACTGCTGATTGTGCTCTATGCTATGTCCATCAATTCAGATGTAGAGTCTGTTATGTTTTAGGCTTTAAATAAGAATCTACAATGAGTAAGTAAAATGTGTTCAAATGTTTTTGAGGGTTTCTAAAATAAGGCTGTGTTTTAAGTTATACTGTTGTTATCTTGAACTGTGTACTTGAAAGCTACATTGTTAGCTAGTTAGCCTCTCCTCATATAACTTCTTACATTACTTTTGTTTAAGTACAGTATATGTATTTATTGGATATTGCATACTGCCATAATGTACAGATGCTAACAGTTGTATGTATCTGGCAACTAAGCCAAAATTAAATTCTATTATCTCAGTAAGGTAACATGTGCACATCATTACAGGGAATCACAAAAACATGGTACACATAGCCATCCACACACAAAAGCTCCCCTGTCCGGTCCCAGGTTGTGAGTTTGTTGCAAAAGTATTTTTCAGAGCAGTGTTTCCACCTATGAATTTATATTACAAACAATAAAAAAGTTTGTTGTCATGAGATACTTATAATAATAAAAGATTTTATCCTTTGGTTTTTCATTGTTGCCAACTTTATTTTTGTTTCCTACAATTAATTTAAACTTTTTATTGAGATTTGACACAGTTTTTAATTATTTAAAACTTTAAAATTTAAAATATTTATTTTGTGTTTTTTGCTGTTCAGTTTTTTTTTTTTTTTTTTTTGCATGGTCAGCATTGAGGAGAGAGTAACACATTTCACTGCAGCACTTTGTGTGTGTGTGTTTATTGGATATGTGATTGTGATAAATGTTGGCAGTTGCTTTAAAAGTATTACTAATACCAGGGGTTCTTAATCCTGTTCCTGGAGATCTACCTTCCTGCAGATTTCAGTTGCTATCCATATCAAACACACCTAAACCAATTAATTAGGACCTGAACACCACTTGATAATTACAGGCAGGTGTGTTTGATATGGGTAGCAACTGAAATCTGCAGGAACATAGATCTCCAGGAACAGGATTGAGCACCCCTGCTATATACCATGGGGGTCAAACTCCAAGTTCCTGGAGAACTGCAGCGCAGCAGAGTTTAGAATCCACCCTGCTTCAACATTACCTGTAGAATTCTAACAAGCCCTAATTAGTTTGATCAGGTGTGTTTAATTAGAGTTACAGCTTAAAGTCCCGGTCACACTGCACTTTTCTCCCTATAGACTTCCATTCATAAGCATGTGAGTACTGCAGACCTGGAATGATAGCTCACGAGACAAATTTCATAATTCGCAGCATTGGAAAGTTCAAGCTTGGAGAACGCTGAACGCGAAATCACATCATGTGATTGCTTGAGAGACCAATCAAAGATCAAAACATGACCTCTCTGGCTTGCTTTTTCAATTTCTAATTATTTTGTTTAATTCCACTACTCACTTTGTTTAATTCCACTTCGCAGTGCAGAATATAGCATGCTTAAACATTAGTGTGACCGCAGCCTTACTGTGCAGACCTGTAATATGTAAGACAATATTTATATCTGCTGATTTTTTAATTTTGTTAAACATTTTCTGTTATTTATTTGTTTGGTGCCAAAACAATAAAATTAATTTGTCTGAAAAAAATCATATTACATACTATTAATGTGTATGTATTATAATGCTGTGATTTGTAACACTACAATACAGTAATTAACTCTACACAGTTTCCAGTTAGTTACCACTGCTGCTCTATTACAGTAATTAACTGGCAACACTGTTGCCAGCTACTCACTGTATTGGTTCAGTTACAGTAAATAACTGGCAACACTGTTGCCAGTTACTTACTGTAACCGAACTTTTACAGTGAGTAGCTGGCAACAGTGTTGCCAGTATTCTACTGTAAAAAACCCTGGTAAGGTCTAACAGTGTACACTCAGTGCATCACACAGCGGTATGATACATGAATGTGCTCCACACATCTCGTTTATATACACTATGAACAGCAGCTACGCTAATTATTCTCTTTATTCTCTATTTCCACCTAGGGATACTCATCCCAAGGCCCTCAGACTATGCAGCGCCACTGATTTGATCCAAGACCAGCAACGAGATGATCCCAAGGTTTCCACAATCCTGGACCAGGCCGTATCCTGAGCAGCTGCTGTGGTGGTCATGGAGGAGAGGAGACGCTCCGGAGACAGATGAGTCTTCGCTGATGTCCAGCTTCTCCAGCGCCTAGACTGCAGCTCTGCACAAGACGTTTGGCCAGAGGGGAAATGGTCGTGCCCAACTGAGCCTCTTTTCTCTCCAGGTTTTTTAATTCTTCACTTTCGCCGATTGGTGAAGTTTTTACCTTGCGGCTGTCGCCACTGGCTTGCATCGTTCGGATCTGTAGAGCTGCGCATTGATGGATTTACTCTTAAGTGTTTGGACTCTCAGTAGTGATTATTAAACCACACTGAACTGAACTAAACTGAACCTAACTTAAACTCTGAATACTGAACAACACTGTTTACATTCACTATGATCTTCTATGTGAAGCTGCTTTGACACAATCTACATTGTAAAAGCGCTGTACAAATAAAGCTGAATTGAATTGAATTTTACAATCAGCACAACAACATTTCAGATCTGCAACAATTAAAAGCTGGAAACATGGAGAACTGCAGACCAACACTAATGATGCAAAGAAGCACACATTTATATCTGACAGGCATATGAGAGAAAACAGCAGCACCGAATCAAGCGCAGGCACAGCACACTTTACTCACTAAATGTCGAAGCGATCTTAGAATTGAGTGAAGAATGGTGGTTTATCTCGTGAGTGTTATCTTTAATTAAGCATGTGTTTGTTTGTTTGGATTCATTTCTGCTAGTCTGAAGGAATTATTTGTGAGTTATCCAAGTGAAAGATAAGTTTGCTAGTCTGAAAAAAGGTATTATTTTGTGAGTTGTGTTTGCATTAAGTTTGCTTCGTCAGAAGGAAGTATTTGTTCACCTATTGAAATAAAATATCATTTCAACTGTAGCTGCACTTATATGCAGTTTAAAGCAAACAAAATAAAAACGCTCGCTTCTCCTTACTCTAGCACTTAATTCTCTGAGAGTTCCTTTGTGTCATAAGCACTTCTTGTGCAGTTGAAGTCAGAATAATTAGCCATCCTGCATACTTTTTTCCCAATTTCTGTTTAACAGAGAGATTTTCTTCAACACATTTGAACACATAATAGTGTTAATAACTCATCTCTAATAACTGATTCTCTTCACCATGATGACAGTAAATAATATTAAACTAGATATTCTTCAAGACACTTCTATACAGCTTAAAGTGACATGTAAAGGCTTCACTAGGGTAATTAGGGTAAAGTTAGGGTAATTAGGCAAGTCATTGTATAACAGTGGTTTGTTCTGGAGACAATCCAACACTAATATTGCTGAAGGGGCAAATAATATTGACCTTAAAATGGCTTTAAAACAATTAAAACTGCTTTTATTCAAGCCGAAATAAAACAAATAAAACTTTCTCCAGAAGAACAAATATTAGAGGAAATACTGTGAGAAATTCCTGAATCTGCTCAACATCATTTGGGAAAAATTTCGACTTTGTGTATTGCCTCAAATTGTAAGTCGCTTTGGACAAATGCGTCTGCTATATTCATTCATTCATTAATTTTCTTGTTGGCTTAGTCCCTTTATTAATCCAGGGTCGCCACAGTGGAATGAACCGCCAACTTATCCAGCACGTTTTTACGCAGCGGATGCCCTTCCAGCCACAACCCATCTCTGGGAAACAACCATACGCACTCATTCACACTCATACACTATGGAGAATTTAGCCGAGCCAATTCACCTGAACCACCTTCTTGCTGTGAGGCGACAGCACCACCTACTGCGCCACTGCGTCGCCTGTCTGCTATATGACTAAATGTAAATGTAATTGAAGCCTTTGTGCATTTTTTTTTCATACCAAATAAACAGTTGATCCTACTCAGCTGTGCACAT
The DNA here is from genome assembly GCF_052040795.2 of Danio rerio. Lineage (NCBI taxonomy): Eukaryota > Metazoa > Chordata > Actinopteri > Cypriniformes > Danionidae > Danio > Danio rerio. The sequence goes on from NC_141028.1 coordinate 1,221,516, forward strand.
ATGTTTTATGCATATTTTAACATATTATGTGCATTTTGGCCTTTCCATTAAGCATTTTTTGATGAGATATTCCAAAATGCACATATAAATAGGTGGATGGAAACACAGTGAAGAGCTGAGCTTCATCTTACTGGGACCCTCCTCCATTATTACAGCCTTCTTCTTCTTCTTCTTCTTGTTCATGTTGCTGTCCAGACCGGCTTTGGAGTTCTGCAGGGTCTTCTTGGCGTTCAGAGGATTCCTCTCACCCTCGTATCCCTGATATACAGCAGAATATACAATACACATCTCACTTACTCAGTATTTCTGCATTGTATTTCAACAAAAACAGAGTTTTTGTCTTGTTTCTAGTCCAAATGTTTGAACATTCTTAAAATCAAGAAGCATTTTCCTAGATGAGCAAAAAATACAGTCTTGTTTTCAGAGATGATGTGTCAAATTTAAGTGAGTTTTGCCTTAAAACAGGCTAAATATTAACAAAGTTATTTTTAATAAGTGAATAATAAGTTGAATTATAATTTAATCATAAGGTAAACAGGAAAATGTTTGTCACCTTGACGTAGAAAGTTCTATCGATGCGCATGTCCTCTTTCTTCTTGGAGAGCCAGCGTTCACACAGGAACATGAAAACCTCGTCCGTGTCCACATTCACCACCTCCACCTGATCCAGGTACCAGTCGGCTCCGGCCAGAGAATTATCATGGCGGATGCGGATCTTAAACACTGGACCCAGATCCACAGCTTCAATGCTGAACTTGTCCACCTGCACACAAACAACTGCTTCAAATCTGCAGATGCGAATTGCAAAAGAAAAGTGCAGCAAATGTATTGTTTTTATTTTAGTGGATAAACATAAAGAGCCAAATCTGCAAAATAAAAATAATAACATGCATAAAAAACATTACATACTGATATATATATATATATATATATATATATATATATATATATATATATATATATATATATATATATACAATTATATATATATATATATATATATATATATATATATATATATATATATATAAATATAATTTTTTTATGCATTTATTTATTTATAAATACATGTAAAAATAGAAAAAATATGAAATGTACTGTATGTATACACAAGTGATTTATAACTTATAAAGCAGATATACTTTTTTTTTCTTAATCGCAAATTATCTTTTATTTCAATTACTATTTTCTGCAAGTATTTTTCATTTATTTATTTATTTGTTTGTTTTTTAATTTATTTATTTATTGTGTTTTTTATTCTCATATTCATTTATTTACTACTGCATTTATTTATTTGTGTGTTTTATATGTATTTATCTATGTGTCTTTTATTCTTAATCTTTTATTTATTTAACACAGCATTTATTTATTTATTTATTTATTTATTTATTTATTTATTTATGCCTGAATAAACAAATTTAACAATAAAAAATAAATAAAGAAATATAACCTAATAAAGCATATATGTATTATTTTTCTTTAACCCTAAATTATTTTATTTATATTATACTATTTCTCTGAATTTATTTTACATATATATTTTATAATTTTAAACTTTAATTAATTTATTAATTAATTTATTTGATTTTTTTGTGTGTCTTTAATTCGTATATTCATTTATTACTGCATTTATTTATTTATTTTTTATTTCTGTGTTTTTTTGTTTCAAAACTTACATTTATTTATTTATTTAACACTGCATTTATTTATTTATTTATTTTCATGTTCATTTATTTTTGCTAGGTTTTCTTTTTAGTTTTTAGTCTTTAACATGGAAAAGAGGGAGTATAACTAGTAATTATTTTGTACTGTCATGAATAAGACAAAAAAATTAGTTATAATAACTATTATGTTAAAATAACTTATATTTATTGTTTTATTTTTGCAGGTTTAATCTTCAATGGATAAAAGGAGCATTGCAGTCAAATAGATTTTTAGCAGATGTGTATATTTGGTTGTGAGATAAATAAATGAATGCACTGCAAAAGTAAGAGCTTTTAGTTTTGTTTCTAGTCCAAATATCTGATATTTCTTAAATCAATAATCATTTTCTAGACAAACAAAAAAAGTTCAAATAAAGTTTTATTATGTTATTTTTCTTTAAAACCAGCAAAATAATCTGTCAATGGGGGACGTAAAATAATCAATTATATGTTTGCTTATTTTAAGGGAAAAAATCCCTTCATTTTGACTCATTACTTCTTAATACAAGATAATATGTTTTGCTTGTCTAGAAAATGCTTCTTGATTTCAGAATTTGTAGATATCTGGACTAGAAACCTAAACTCTAAATAAGAACAGCATGTTTTACAGTGTGTAATGTGCAGACTCACTGCTCCTTTCTCAAACTTGTTTTTGCTGCTCTCGGATTTGCTGAGTTTTCTTTCTCCGGTGTCTCCCAGTTCCCCGTAAATAGTCAGAAATACGTTGGCATCAGTTCCAGCTCCGTGCATGTCTCCCGTCCGCACAGACACCTTATATGTGTGAGCTGAAGATCCAATGAACACACATATGCAAGCACACACACGTACACACACAGACACATGCTAAGATGAACAGCAGAGATCAACAAAAGTCTTGTATTTGAGCTAATGCTGATGTTGTTAACTAAATCGGTCATACTTTAAATAAGTGAGTACACTCATTGATTTAAAAACAACAGATTGATTTTACTTTTAAAAAAATCAGTAAACCCATTGGCTTAACTTGCATATAGTTTGTTTACTTGAAGGGTCACGAAACACCAAAACACATGTGTTGAGCTGTTGACAGTTACATGTGTGTCCCACGCTGCTATAAACACTATTAGGACACTTATATTTCATTAACAAGAGAAAATTGGTTATTTTTGCGTTATTCCAATTAATTTTTGAAGCTGCGTCATGCTGATTAGAGCCTTGTCATCCAGCTCGGAGACTGGATGTCTGTACCGGCGAGCACAACGTCACAGCATTAATTCTTGAGAAAGACTTGATTTAAACCAATCAGCACGCTCTATTGTAAATGCAGTACAGCTTCATTAATATGCATGATAGCTTCAAGACTGTTTGTACCTGTTAAGGCTGATTTATACTTCTGCATCAAGCGTACGCATATGCAGCCTACGCATGGACGCAAAGCTCTCGCTGACGCGCACCTCTCAAAAAATGTAACAATGCAAAATGCAAGCTCTGTGATTGGTCGGCTTGGTAGCGCTGACGAGTGTGGGCGGGAGCGAGAGCTGTGCGAGCCCGATGAAGCAAGTGTTTACAAGTGTGGAGTCCTGTGAAGGAGCTCCGGATGGAAAGTTTTGTTTTGTGTTTACCTCATAGTTAAAGTTGCTGCACGTCCGCTGGTTCCTGCCTCAAAATGAGCGAATTTGAACCAATTGTACATTTAGGAAGGTGTTCAGAAAAAACAAAACACCAGTGAAGAAATTCGACACAGAGGAACATTTACACCTCACTGCCAGCTAGCGTTTCGGAAGTGTTAATGCAGAGCAACAGAAACAGCATGCAGAAGTATGAATGCACAGCTAAGCGCATTGCATGCACCGTGGGTCACGCCAATCACTTGACGCAGAAGTATAAACCAGGTTTTATAGTATTCAGACGGCAGAGAGATGCCATGTTGTGTTGCCAAAACAAGTGGAAGAAGAAGGATCATTCAGAAACATGGGTCTTCAGTGTGGCGTTTATAAATGTGCTGCAGTGAAGGTTTTGTTTTTATTTCCCACTATGAGAGCGCAGCTGGACACACATGTGGATTACAGTGGTCTGCTAACACGCAATACAGACAGAAATACGTTAGAAACATTTTCTACCCAAGAGCTTTTCGCACATGGAAATGGTGAAATCCGGATTTGCCACTCGTCTCCTTTTAATAAAGACGCGGCTCCAGTAGGTGTTGATTGTCCTGTCTCTACAGATTTGGAACAGTCAGTGTGTGTGATCAGTGCTCTTTGTTTATTTATTCAATAGTAACGTTGGTTCGTATCGTCAGCAGAATTCTTTCAGTGGTTAAAGACAGACTTTAGTCAGAATGATTGAGTTACTCAGTTTACAGTATGTTAAAGGGTCACGAAACACCAAAACACATGTGTTGAGCTGTTGACAGTCGTATATGTGTCCCACACTGCTTAAAACACTATTAGGACACCTATATTTCACTAGAAAGTCCAAAGGACTACTGACCCATTCTGGAGGACCATGTGACCCAATGAGTCAAACATTGCATTCTGAAGGCGGTGGTGTGTACCAGGATGATAATGCAGCAACACACAGAGCAGAACTGGAGGCAGAGTGCTTTGATGAACATGAAAGTGAAGCTAAACACCTCCAATGACCAGCACAGTACCCAGAGTAAACTTTATTGAGCACTTTAGTGTGTTTTGGAGGAGCGAGTAAGGACAGGTTTTCCTCCAGCAGCATCAGAGAGACCTGAACACTATTCTGAAGAAGAACGGCTCAGAATCCCTCTGGCCGATGTGCAGGACTTGTATCTGTCATTTCCAACACCAATGGTCTATAAGCTCAGCTCGTGTGTTTCAACCAATGATAAACTTCAGGTACTTCTAGGTGACTATTTTCAACATCATATGGTTCCTTTCTGAGCATCGATGTTGTAATGTCACTAAAATATAATCAGTTCACTAGACTTGAGCATTCATTTAGTTGTTCAAGCGTAAAACGAGATGAAAGACCATGTAGGTGCAAGCGCCATCAGGAGCAGCAGGCTAGCGCAGAAACTCCATTGAAAATACTGGGGTAAAATACATTAAAATACTTTTAAATCGTGGCATGAAAAAAGGAATTTAATGCAGCGCTGTCTTCCGGTCTGAGACCCACTTCATATCATATATCAATCAGGGAGTGAAGATCACTGACTTTGTTTAAACGTGGCGATTTTGTAATGGTGCAACACACTGAAATTGTTCAAACTATTAATATGGGCTAAAATAAACAACCGAATGAAATTTAGCAATGTTCAACAGAAGGGCTTGGGTTGGCTGACTTAAAACTAAAGGTCTGTGTGCATATACCACAACGATGCTGTATTGGCTGCAAAATGAAGCCCTGCACTATACTAATGCATTACTGTCTGTCTAAAAAAGCAGGTGTTTAAGTTGAATTCTCCAACCGCTGTGTGTTGAATGTCACACATACTCTCCAGAGCGTCCTCCACCTCGATCTCGTTGTGTTTGAGCGTCCCGTCTCTCAGCAGTTTCTCTGTGATGATGTCTGACGGCACCAGCTCTCGCACCGTCTCTCCATCGTCCTCGGATTTGGCCAGCCAGCGCTCGCAAGGGAAAATGGTCGTCTCTGAACCCTTCACAACAACACGAATCAACAGAATTTACATTTACATTTAGTCTTTAAGCAGATGCTTTTATCCAAAGCGACTTACAAATGAGGACAAGGAAGCAATTTACACAACTATAAGAGCAACAATGAAGAAGTACAGTAGGCAAGTTTCAGGTGTGTAAAGTGTAAGAAGCAAAACATTAGTCATTTATTGTTATATATATTTTTTTGTAGTGCAGTTAGTGGTGGAGCCAGAGAGGCAATTGCAGATTCGGAAGGGAAGTGGAGACTAAATAGTTGAGTTTTTAGTGGTTTCTTGAAGACAGCGAGTGACTCTGCCGTTCTGATGCAGTTAGGGAGTTCATCCCACCAACTGGGCAGATTGAATGCGAGAGATCGGGAAAGTGATTTCTTCCCTCTTTGGGATGGAACCACGAGGCGACGTTCATTCACAGAACGCAAGTTTCTGTAGGGCACATACATCTGCAGAAGTGAGAGCAGATAAGAAGGAGCAAAGCCAGAAGTCGCTTTGTAAGCAAACATCAGAGCTTTGAATTTAATGCGAGCAGCAACTGGCAGCCAGTGCAAACGGATGAGCAGCGGAGTGACATGTGCTCTTTTAGGTTCATTAAAGACCACTCGTGCTGCTGCATTCTGAAGCAGCTGAAGAGGTTTGATAGAGTTAGCTGGAAGCCCGGCTAGTAGAGAGTTGCAGTAATCCAGTCTGGAGAGAACAAGAGCTTGAACAAGGAGTTGAGCTGCATGTTCAGATAGGAAGGGTCGGACCTTTCTGATAGAGTGTGAATCTGCAAGATCGAGCAGTTCTAGAGATGTGGTAATAGAGAAGGTTAGCTGGTCATCAATCGTGACTCCAAGGCTTTTCACCATTTTGGATGCAGTAATGGTTGCCCCGTCCATCTGGATTAAAAAGTTGTGATGAAGAATCGGGTTGGCAGAAACTACAAGCATTTCTGTTTTCGCGAGGTTAAGCTGAAGATGATGAACTTTCATCCAGTGATCACCATTACAGAAAACAAATATTGCTCATAAGGGCTAATAATATTGACCATAAAATTGTTATATAAAAAATAAAAAACTGCTTTTATTCTAGCTGATGCACCGTTTGAATACCTTTCCTTTTCTCAGCAGCCTCCTGATCTCCACGCGGTCCAGATGCCAGCCGGGGTTCGTGCCCTGGTTTTCGTGCCCTATGCGGATCTTTTCCAGGATGTCTCCAACATCCTCCAGCTGCACACAGAGATAGAGAGAATCGTTTAGCGAGTGTGTTTAATGCAATAATGCTGAAATAACTGGTCGGTGAAAAAAAAACTGATTCTAATTTTAATACTAACAAATTGAGCTGATGATTTTTACTAGCAAATACAATTTTTTTTTATTAAATGGGAGTTGCTGTCGGACTTCCATATTAAACTAAAATATTTAGTGTTGCATGAACATGATTTTCCATGGACCATTCAGATTCAGGGTTTTTTCCCTAGAAAAAGAACAGATTCCGATACCTCTTATTACTAGCAAATTGGACGTTTTTGATTGTTTTTTATTAGCAAACTGGCCAATTTTAAGTTCTTATATTAGCAAATTGACCAATTCAGATTTTACTAGCACATTCGGTAACACTTTTTAATAACTACACACTCTGAATCATTTATTAAGCATGAGCAGATAGTGAACTCATTATCTATTCAGCATTAACTCTACATTAATAAACGTTAGTGTGCAGTTTATAACTGCAGCTACAAATGCTGTATTACTGACTTATAAACACATTTAAAATGTGCTTAATAACTGTGCTTTCATACTTTGTTAATGATTTGTTTTTCATTACTAAATGAAGTATGGCATTATTTACAAACCATCTACATTTAAGAGTAATCAGTGGGCTTTAAATATGATTCAGAATGAGTCAGTAAATGATTAAAATAATGAAATTAACATTTACAATTCTTATGATTCAGGCATATACTAATAGTTAATTTGTATGTTAATAAATGCTTTATTAACTCAACTTCATCCAGTGTTGTGAGCTAATCTAAAGTGAGGACTGTTGATGCTTTATAAATCCCTTATAAATGACAATTATAAGCGTATTTTGACATAAAGTAAGTTTACTTTTACTTTTGCTCTCGAGGATAGGGAAACCTTACCGTACAGACATCAATTAGCCTATTAATAATTAATTTCGTTTGTTAAGCGCAAAGATTTGTTTCAAAACTGTTTCTAAATTCAGTTCTAATCTCCAGCAAACGAATAAATGAATAATAATAACCAAGTCTGGTCAAAATACTGAGTTATATCCAAATACACCTGCTGTGCCCCATATGGTCTAAAACCTGACAGGTGGACAAATCTAAGCTTGTTTTTAATAAAACAAATATAAATATGGATATAATAAATAACACTGCTAATAATAATAACATTGTACAAAAGCAAATTGAATGAACTGAAAAAGCCTCCCGAGATGAAGAAAGTAAGGCAGTGGTTTTTAAATTAATGTAGGCTAGAAATTAATATGTTTTGTAATATTTTAATCATTTATATTTATATCCTGTATATATCCTTATATATATATATATATTTTTTTTTTTATTTTTTTTTTTTCATATGTAAAGATATTTGTATATTGCTCTGCATCTTGTGTGTAGTGTGTAAGCCAGGCGCACTTTGCACCAGACAATAGACCGACTTTGTTCTGGTCTAAAGATCAGACTATTTACAGTTTCTACAGCTTCTTTCTTCTTTTTTAGAGCAGAACACCTATGGGCGCACATTTGAGCGCAAATGCATTTGCATATTTAAACAGTGTGGCGCAACACATCAAAATGACCCTTGCTCCGAGCTTATAGTAGCAAATAAGCATTGCGCCGCGCCTTGCGCCACATTGCGCCGGGTGTATGATAGGGCCCTAAATGTGACCACTCAGTGGGTTATGTCACGTGACTCGCGTCACAATATTGTGGCTTTGAGGCTCTATGGGATTCGAATTACTGGCCAGTTATTTAAAATTACACTTTATTACAATAATATAATATAAATATATTATATTAATTATATAATAAATATATATTGTATAATATTAAATTACATCAAATAATTAAAACGACAAATTGTGGACCTTTTGGCTGTCGTTCGAACCACCCGAACCCCCCCCCCCCAGTCTACCCCATTTTTTTTTTATTAGCAAACTGTCTGATTTCAATTTAATTCTACCAAATTGGCAAATTCCAATTTTTTTTATTAGTAAATTGGGCGATACCGATTTTCTTTCATAAGCAAATTGACAGAATGCGATTTTTTTTTCTAGCAAAATGGACATTTACAATATTTTTTTATTGGCATATAAATATTTTATTTTATATTGGCAAATTTGCCAATTCCGATAAAGTTTTTTTATTAGCAAACTGGCCGATTCTTATTCAGATTTTATAACTAGCAAATTGGCTGAATTTGATTTATTTTACTACACTGAAAAAATTGTTGCATGCAAAACTGTTGCAAGCTATTTATTTGTGTTGAATTTAAACAAACAAATTAAATTTAATAAAGTTCAACTTAATTTGTTTGAATTCAGCCCAAACAAATTGTTTACAACCACTTAACGTAAAAAAAATTGAGTAAATCAAAGAAATCATCTTTGAATAATTTTTTTCAGTGTAGAATATTGGCTGGTTCATATTTCCATTTTTTAATGTTCTACTTTGCATAAAGCACTATAGATGTAAAGGTGATGTGTGGATGCTGACCTCCACGATGAACATGTCATCTGCTGCTCTCTCGAAGTACAGCCGTCGCTCTCTCTTGTTCACACACAGGTATTTCTGCTGCGTGCACACACCGTTCTGACCGTACAGAGTGATAAACACGTTAGCATCCGTCCCCGCCGCGAACACATCGCTAGTGAAGGTGCTGATCTCATAGGGGACGACTGCAGGACAAACACAAACACATTCACACAGCTAAATCATCTATACACTGCCAAAAAGGTTTAATCACTTATATACCTACTTTTTGTGTCATTTTCCAGTACAACAAGTACACTTAAATCAAGATACAGTGGGGGAAATAAGTATTGAACACGTCACCATTTTTCTCAGAAAACGTATTCCTAAAGGTGCTGTTGACTTAAAATTTTCTCCAGATGTTGGTAACAACCAAAGAAATACATATATGCTGTCATGATCACCAGCGATCAAACCACCAGAGATCGCTGGAAAACATTCACATACACATAGGACTACAAATCTGCTTGTAAATGGACTACATATTTAGTCATGCAACACACACAACCGGTTCCAGATCCTGACTGATTGCATACACACAGCTGATGCTGCTCAAGTACTGATTACACACATACATATACAGCTCACTTTGAGACACTCATTGCTGAGTCTTGCTATCTGTTAGTGACATTACAACGTTTCCTTTGTCTGCCTTTGCTGTGTTTTTGATCCTTGCCTCGTTTATTTGTTTAAATCTGTTTGCTGCCTTTGTAGAACAGCGAATGAATCGAACAAGTTCAAGCTACAGAAATTTGATGTGATATTTAAAATATAACATTTTTGTACCTTAACCTTGTTCCACTCGTAAAAAGTTTTACAAAAGTTTCACTGGTAGAGAAACTCTAAACAACGGCTCTGTAAAGTGTGAGTTAATATATTAGTTAAGTGTTGGTTATTAGCTTTAGTATGTTATTGGGACGTTATTTTAAAGTTGCAACTATTCCTTATTTACAAACAGGTAATAAATGAAGAATAATTGCAACTTTAGAATAACGTCCCAATAACATATATAAACTATTAACTGATAATTTATTAGGTATAGTTATAAATATAACTAATAAGTCTTTAGTACGTGATTTACTAACAGCTTGTTCATGATCTATTAATAATTTATTAGGTATAGTTATAAATAATTAAAATAACCGGTCATTTATAACTAAATATTTAACAGCTTGTAAGTTATCTATTGGCTATCTATTAGGCACATTTATAAATAATTAACAAACTTAACTTTTATTTAACTAATCATTTATAACTTATTAACTAACAGTTTATTGTTGGGCTATTAACTAGTTATAACGGTTAGTTATAAATAATTAACAAACTATTACCTTTTATTTAATAAGTCATTTATAACCCATTAACTAACAGTTTATTAATGGACTATTAACTAGTTTTAATGGATAGTTATTCTAAAGTGTTACCGGCTTTTTAAATGAATTATTATTTAAAATAAGGCTGTTTTATAGTGGATATTACAGTGGATAACTTTTTTATTTAGTAAATAATGTCTTTTCTATACTATTTGCATCAAATAATAATAAAAAAATCACTTGTGTGAGGTGTGTGTGTCGTGCTGTATATATGGAGGAATGGACAGTAATGCTGTGTTCACACCAGACGCGGAACGCACGGATAAATCGCGCTATTCGCGCGTAATTAGCCGCGTGAACATTTGAGTTTACTCGCTTCATTTGCGCGTCAAACCCCACTTCATTCGCGTGTCAAATTCACTTCAGAACAGACGCGGATTCGCGTGATGGGCAGGGCTTCTGTCTGCCCGAAGACTCTAGCTTCATAGCTAAATGGCTAACATGGATTTTATGAAGACAATAACAGTGTTAATGTGCTTCATGAAGACTGAAAAACAGCGTAGATACGTTTAGGGTCGTGTCTGAGTCCACTAGATTCTTTCAGAGGTGCATCCAGCTCTGTGAGCTCATAAACTCGTCCAGAAACTGAACCTGGATGATGGAGGCTTACAGCGGTGCCTCTGACTGAGCCAAGCCCAGTTTGATGAACTGTTGTCGGTGAAGGCTGGAGGATTTCCCTCGGAACACCGACAACAGGTTCTACATCACAATCACGGCCCAACAAGAGCAAGCTTCTGATTGGTTAACGCGGCGAGAATGTACGCTGAAGTTTTATCCGCGCGTTCCGAGTCTGGTGTGAACACAGCATTCGAAATCGAGAGATTCTCGCGAAACGCTCGTTAAGCGCATCAAATGCGCAAAACGTTCAAATCGTCGCGCGCCATTCGCACGTATCGAGCCGCAGGATGTCTATTCGCGCGTTTGCATTGACTTAACATGTAAATCACTCGCGTTTGATGCGCGTTCCGAGTCTGGTGTGAACACAGCATTCGAAATCGAGAGATTCTCGCGAAACGCTCGTTAAGCGCATCAAATGCGCAAAACGTTCAAATCGCTGCACGCCATTCGTGCGTATCGAGCCGCAGGATGTCTATTCGCGCGTTTGCATTGACTTAACATGTAAATCACTCGCGCTTGATGCGCGTTCCGCGTCTGGTGTGAACGCAGCATGAATCTGACATGATTCTCTCTTCAGGCTGCCGTTATCAGTCTCACACGAGTGTTTTCCCTTTTCTGAAAGTCTTGATAACACCATCCTGGAGTTTTAATGTCATTGTTTTAGCAAATAGGATTGTGTAATAATGATTTGTTGTCCTCTCCCATTCACTGGCTCTCAGTTTACACACTATGACCACTTCTGCTGCTGAGAAACACGCGCATGTGAAAAGGTTCCATAGTGTTTAATGGAGATAAGCGATGGATAAAGGCATTGTTCCTCATCTCACATGGTGTGTAGAGTTCTGTCTGCAGCTCTGCAGGATACAGATCTCTGATAATCGCGCCATCATCCTCTCCCCTATCCAGCCAGCGTCCGCAGGGGAAACGAAGCCTCTGTCCTTGAGAAGGAGCGTCGATCTCCACCCAGTCCAGAAACCAGCCGGACGAACCTCCTGCAGAAAACACACACACAAAACACGGACCATTTAACCCTCCTGCTGACGTATGGGTCCAACATGAGCAAGGACATGTCTGAAGGATATTTTGTTCTTCTGGAGAAAGTCTTGTTTGTTTTATTTTGGCTAGAATAAAAGCAGTTTTTAATAGTTTTAAACCCATTTTAAGGTCAATATTATTAGCCCCCTTCAGCAATATTAGTGTTGGATTGTCTCCAGAACAAACCACTGTTATACAATGACTTGCCTAATTACCCTAGTGAAGCCTTTACATGTCACTTTAAGCTGAACACTAGTGTCTTGAAGAGTTATCATGGCAAAGAGAAAAAACTTCAGTTATTAAAACATTTCTAATCATAATAGTATTGATAACTCATTTAAAACCTTTATGCTTAGAAATGTGCTGAAGAAATCTACTCTCTGTTAATGAGAAATCGGGGGACAAATAAACAGGAGGAGAATATTTCTGACTTCAGCTGTATGTACAGAGTAGGGCTCTATGATATTACAAAAATCTTTCTTTCCTATATTTTGTATTTCTGTGATATATATTGCATTATATATACACAACTTCACCAGATTACTTGAATAGATCTATTTGGAAATAATTTATTAATTTTATTAATAGATTGGGATGATTCTGTACTGGGGTCTATTCTTCGTACCTCACTTAAATGATCTAAGATGATTTGGCAGATCCTGGATCTGTTAATCTTGATAACTGATCTCTCGCTAATTTGGTTCTTCAAACAAGTTTGTGAATCAGATTAAAATGTCTGGATGAACTGATCTGAGATCGCTGCGTGTGTTGTAAAAGACAGATCTATCGATCCTCGAAATCATGATTAGCAATGCAACGATTGGCTGACGGCACAGCAGCGTAATGACATCATCTGATTAATATTCAATTATCCATGTGAGCAAAATTACATAAAAATGGTTTGCTAAATATAATACGCAACAACTCTCCACATTTGTTGTGAGCTGCAGGTTTTACCCTTCCATGCCTCAAGAGTATTCATCATGTATTTCAATGCATATCAGTGTATTTAGTTCTACATTTAGAGAAGATTTTCTTTATTATAACTGTATAAATTAATTTTGCATCAAAAAAGCATTTTGATATCAGTAAAGGTGTCTGCAACTTTTGTAAAGCATCCAATCATCGGCATATTAGTGGTTAAAACATGTGTATGACTGCATAAATTATTATTCTTTTTTTTTTAAGTCGAATATTGTGCATGTACGCGTTTGCACTGTATCTAAAAAGTTCATATCAATACATTTTCACTTTGAACCACCAGGTGGAAGTCTTTGTACTTTTATTTCGAAGTGCAGATTGCATAGGTTTTATTAATGTAAATATTTTAACTTTATATATATATACATATATATATATATATATATATATATATATATATATATATATATATATATATATATATATATAGTTAAAAATATATATTTACTATTTTTCCAAGTATATTTAACTACTGTAAGAAAATATCAGCATTCAGTACATACTTTCAGTATTATCTTTGCTTGAACTGACCGGATCTAATCCTGCTTATATGAAATGAGCCTGCTCCCAAGCAGGTTTGAGCTACCAGAACTGTTGCTACGACAACAAGTCTCGAATGAGTTTTGAAGAACGAAACGATACTGGATCGTGTCAAATCGTCGATATCCAAATCCAGCTAATTGAGTATTCCACATACGAAGAACAGACCCCAGGAGTGAATCATGTAATAAACACATTACAAGTGTAGATAAATTTAATAGAGCAAATAGAAAAGTGAAATAAACAGTGTGTTACGGTTTTCAGGGCAGTCAAACCATATTCAGGTACAGAAATTAAAAAATCTAATATAAAATAATGCGGCACGCTGGCTCAGTGGTTAGCACTGTGGCCTCACAGCAAGAAGGTCGCTGGTTCAAGTCCCGGCTGAGTCAGTGGTCATTTCTGTGTGGAGTTTGCATGTTCTCCCCGTGTTGGCATGGGTTTCCTCTGGGTGCTCCGGTTTCCCTCACAGTCCAAGCACATGCGCTATAGGGGAATTGATGAACTAAACTGGCCGTAGTGTATGTGTGTGAATGAGTGTGTCTGGGTGTTTCTCAGTACTTGGTCGCGGCTTGGTCGCTGCATAAAACATATGCTGCAATAGTCTGCAGTTCATTCGGCTGGGGGAACCTCTGAAATAGAGACTAAGCTGAAGGAAAATCAATGAATGGATAATTAAGCATCACTCGCCTCCATCATCATGACCAATCCTCAGCTTCAGGAGTTCTCCGAGATCTACGGCCTCCACAGTGAACACGTCGATCATCCCCTTCTCAAACTTGTTTTTGTGAGATTTAGAGGCCTTCAGGTTGATGATTCCTGTTCAGACAATGAGAACGGATGTCATCTGAACCTGAAATGTGTTTGTTTACACTGGTGCATGCGTGTATTTTCACCTGTGTCGTCATTCTCTCCAAACAGAATGGCAAAAACATTGGCGTCTGTTCCAGCGTGCTTCTTTTCTCCCGTCTTGATCCGCAACGTGTATGTTGTGGACATCGCTACAAGGGAAATAATTCAACAAAATAATAAACACTACGTTTCCATACACCTATTTGTATGCTCATTTTGGATTATTGCATAAAGAAATGGCAAGATGCACACAGATTTCGGATTTACTTCTTATTTAACAGGAAAAAATGTGCAGAAACTACAATAAAAATACATTTACTGATTAAATTCCAGCATGTGCTTCATCAGTATCTACGCTTCAGTGCTCTAGTTTTCTCTCAGATGATTTGACTGATATAAATGTGTGTGTAATAAATCAAATAGTAATGATTAATGTGTCTATTGTTGATTTCATTTAGTTCCCGTCACCCTTCTGTTCCAGTCCCAGTGTGGCTCCAGAATCCTCCTCATCCTCGTCTTTCCTCATGAAAGCCTCGTCTACGGGTACGAGCTCGCGTGCAATCTGACCGTCATCTTCATCCACCGCTAGCCATCGATTACAGGGGAAGTAATACCTGTGACACCCGATATGACCACAGTGAGACGCCTTCATCTGTGTGTGTGTGTGTGACTCATGAATAAATACACACATGCAGATTTGATCCCTTCACCTGAGGTCAGATTCACAATCATCTTATAACACGATAATAGTGCTGTCAAACAATTATTCGCTATGAATCGCTAACAAAATAAAAGTTTGTCTTTACATAATATGTTTGTACACACTATATATAAATATTGTGTACATATATGTAAATAAAAATATATAAAATACAAAACCTATATACTGAAATATAGTATATACGAATAATATTACGAATCGAAATAAAGTTTTGTGTATATTTTGTAAGTTTTGTGGCCGGTAGTCATGTAATAAGCGGGATAAAGTATATCCAGAATGGTTGTTTTCACAGAATAAACCCTTTAGTCTTTCACATCGAGCGGCTGATAAACCAACACAATCTCACTGCAATTTGTAACTTTTTGATGTAGTGGCTAATTCGTACGATCAAATTCGTACATTTTAGTACGATTTGCTCATTCTCTAATTACGGTTGGGTTTAGGGGTGGGGTTAGATGCCACGCCTCCTTTTTAAAATCGTACAATTTCGTACGACTGAACTCAAATGAATTCGTACGAATTAGTCACTAAACTGCCAAAACGTAAAAAACTTACGTTTTCTCGTGAGATCGGCTGGATAAACCTGTCTGACTTTATTCTAAGATAACAGCCTCCTGTATGTTCTTTATCCCTTACATATTGCACAGCCGTATCCGGACTCACGTGGTGTCATCTTTAGTGTCCACGATCTCCACCCGGTCCAGATACCAGGCAGACTGACCGCTGTTATCATGACGAATCCGCAGCTTTTTCAGAGTCCCAAGTTCCACAGCGGTGATGGAGAACGCATCCTCCTGTGGGCGCCCAGTGAGAGCTGAAGTTAGTTAGATTAAAAGTAGAGATGCACTGATGTAGAGTTTTTTGACCAGTGATCGATAACTGTTTTTACATTTGAAGGCTAATAAACGATACAGTACAGAATTCCAACCTGGAATTTTGGACCAATACCATTAGCCCTTTATATTTCGAGGCTGATAAATGATGTGGAATTCCAACATGGAATAAATTCTGACATAGAGTTTTTGACTGAAACCGATAACCATTTCCATTTGGAGGTTTATAGGTGATTTAGAATTCCAATAGGGCATTTTTGACTGATCATGAAAACCAGTGCTTTATTTGTGAATTGCGAGGTCCCAGAACAGATTGGGGTAACGGATCCAGCATGTTACCTGAGGATGGAGAGTTGTCGCACACAAAAGTGGAAAACTGTGGAGGTTGGGGGTGGCTATGGATGGCAGAGGGGTGTCGCGGACGAAGGACGAAAGTGAAGAGCGTGTGGTTGTCGCTGACAAAAGTAAAGAGGCTTGGGGAAAAGCGGAAGAAAGTGAACAGCAAACGGGGGAAGAGGGTGGTTGAGGAGATGGATTGGTAAAATGAGATGCCTAATCAATTTCAGATGTGCCGGATGCGAATCCGTCGTGCTCCAACACAAATTAAGCCCTGCTGATAACCGATAACTCTCTACATTTGGAGGCTGATAGATGATATAGAATTCCAATATGTAGTTTTTGACCGATACCGATAACTCTCTCCATTTGGAGACTGATAGACGATATAGAATTCCAATATGTAGTTTTTGACCGATACCGATAACTCTCTCCATTTGGAGACTTATAGACAATATATAGAATTCCAATATGTAGTTTTTGACCGATACCGATAACTTTCTACATTTGGAGATTGATAGACGATATAGAATTCCAATAAGTAGTTTTTGACCGATACCGATAACTCTCTACATTTGGAGACTGACAGACAATATAGAACTTCAGTATGCAGTTTTTGACCGATACCGATAACTCTCTACATTTGGAGACTGACAGACGATATAGAATTCCAATATGTAGTTTTTGACCGATAGCGATAACTCTCTACATTTGGAGACTGATAGATAATATAGAATTCCAATATGTAGTTTTTGACCGATAGCGATAACTCTCTACATTTGGAGACTGACAGATGATATAGAATTCCAGTATGTCGTTTTTGACCGATACCTATAACTCTCTACATTTGGAGACTGATAGACGATATAGAATTCCAATATGTAGTTTTTGACCGATAGCGATAACTCTCTACATTTGGAGACTGATAGATGATATAGAATTCCAGTATGTCGTTTTTGATCGATAACAATAACTCTCTACATTTGGAGATTGATAGACAATATATAGAATTCCAATATGTAGTTTTTGACCGATACCGATAACTCTCTACATTTGGAAACTGACAGACGATACAGAATTCCAGTAAGTAGTTTTTGACCGATACCGATAACTCTCTACATTTGGAGACTGACAGACAATATAGAATTCCAAGATGGCATTTTTAACCAATATGATAACCGATAACCCTTTATATTTGGAGGCTGATAGACGATATGAAATTCCGATATTAAACTTTGGACCAATACCGAAAACTAGGGCCAGACAGAATCTGCTGACATTTTTTACTATTTCTACGCACAATTTTGTTAAAAATCTGCAGATTTATACAGAATGATTTTGAGAATATCATAACTAAAATCTTAATATATGAAATAAAAAGTAATATCTTTTAAACTTGTATTTAATGTTTACAATGCAAATCCAATTAGATCCATTTTATTTGGTAAACAAAGCAAGTCTCTCATATAATATCTCTACAAGCGGCAGAAAATATTATTTTACAAACTGCATTGTAAATAAATCATATGAACATTTTCATATTAGTCAATAATTATACTGAAATTAATTTAAAACAGAATAAATATAAATTTACACACATTTACACAAGTAAATAAACAGTATCAATGGTTCTGCACGCGCAGATTCCATGTGGGCCAACCGATAACCAATAACTTAAGGGTTAACTTAAATTGTTTCTTTATATAATAATAATAATATAAATATAATTGATGTTTATTTATTTATTTATTTATTTACCAACATTATAAACAATATAAATAATTAAATTTTATAAATTTTAAAAATACATATGATGTAGGATATAAAACGCATATATATATATATATATATATATATATATATATATATATATATATATATATATATATATATATATATATATATATATATATATATATATATATATATATATATATATATATGCTTTTAAATTAATCTTATTTTTTCAAAATGCACAAAAAACTGATGGGTGTTAATTAAAAGTTTATTCACAGCACCACAACTGAACCCAGTTTTTTGGAGACGGGGTCTGTCGAGTTGCCCTGGATTCATATTCGATGTGTGCGTTGAATAATGAATGATCTCTCTCACATTAACAGATGAGTAAGACTATACGTGTGAATCTGCTGTGAATAAGATGAGTGCAGGTGTCAGATGTCCGCTCACCTGTCCGCGCTCAAACTTGTTCATATGGTTGGACTTTCTGAGGCGCCGCTCGCCGGTGTCTCCGTTTTCCCCGTAGATGTTGATGAACACGTTAGCATCCGTTCCAGCGCCCATCATGTTTCCCGTGAACACGTTAACTTCATACGTGTTCTCTGAAGCACAACAGGTGATGCATTATTAAAATACAAGCCAGAAATGCAGGATCATGATTTGATTAGTGAAACAGCAGACATCTGTGATCATCTGTGATTTATGCGTTTACGTTACACTGCTTCCTGCATGATCTGACAGAAAGACTGGTTTGGCATACTCAAGTGGTTGCTAGGGTGTCATTAGGTAGTTGCTAAGAAATTCAGAGTTATTTGATAGTAGTTACAATAATAAAAGTGTTGCTATGTGGTTGCTAGGTTATTCTTAGTGTTTTTTAAAGTGTTGTTTTGTTGTTGCTAGGTTATTTATAGTGTTTTTAAAGTGTTGTTATATGGTTGCTAGGTTATTCAAAGTGTTTTAAAAGTGTTGTTATGTGGTTGCTAAGTTATTTGTACTGTTTTTAAAGTGTTGCTATGTAGTTGCTAGGTTATTTATAGTGTTTTAGAGTGTTGTTATGTGGTTGCTAGGTCATTTTTAGTTTTTTTAAAAGTGTTGCTATGTGGTTGCTAGGTTATTTATGGTGTTTTCAAAGTGTTGTTATGTGGTTGCTAGGTTATTAAAAGTTTTTAAGAGTGTTGCTAGGTTATTTTTTTTAAAGAGTGTTGCTATGTGGTTGCTAGGTTATTTAAAGTGTTTTTAAAGTGTTGCTATGTGGTTGCTAGGTTATTAAAAATGTTTTAAAGTGTTGCTATGTGGTTGCTAGGTTATTTACAGTTTTTGAAGAGTGTTGTTATATGGTCGGTAGGTTATTCAGAGTGTTTTTTTTTTAAGTGTCGCTATGTAGTTGCTAGGTTATTCATAATGTTTTAACGTGTTGCCATGTGATTGCTGGGTTATTTAGAGTGTTTTAAAAATGTGTTGTTTTATGGTTTCTATGTTATTTAAAGTGTTTTTAAAGTGTTGTTATGTGGTTGTAAGGGTATTTATAGTTTTTTCATAGTGTTGCTATGTGGTTGCTAGGTTATTTAAAGTGTTTTAAGAGTGTTAATATATTGTTTTAGGTTTTTATGGTGTTTTTAAAGTTTTGCTATGTGGTTGCTAGGTTATTTAAAGTGTTTTTAAAGTGTTTTATGTGGTTGCTAGGTTAATCATAGTGTTTTAAAGTGTTGTTAAGTGATTGCTAGGTTATTTATAGTTTTTTTTAAAGTGGTGCTATGTGGTTGCTAGGTTATTTAAAGTTTTTTTAAAGTGTTGTTATGTGGTTGCTAGGTTATAGTGTTTTAAAGTGTTGTTATGTGGTTGCTAGGTTATTTATAGTTTTTTTTAAAGTGTTACTATGTGGTTGCTAGGTTATTTAAAGTTTTTTAAAGTGTTGCTATGTTGTTGCTAGGTTATTTATAGTGTTGTCAAAGTGTTGTTATGTGGTTGCTAGGTTATTTAGAGTGTTGTCAAAGTGTTGTTAAGTGGTTGCTAGGTTATTCATAATGTTTTAACGTGTTGCCATGTGATTGCTGGGTTATTTAGAGTGTTTTAAAAATGTGTTGTTTTATGGTTTCTATGTTATTTAAAGTGTTTTTAAAGTGTTGTTATGTGGTTGTAAGGGTATTTATAGTTTTTTCATAGTGTTGCTATGTGGTTGCTAGGTTATTTAAAGTGTTTTAAGAGTGTTAATATATTGTTTCTAGGTTTTTATGGTGTTTTTAAAGTTTTGCTATGTGGTTGCTAGGTTATTTAAAGTGTTTTTAAAGTGTTTTATGTGGTTGCTAGGTTAATCATAGTGTTTTAAAGTGTTGTTAAGTGATTGCTAGGTTATTTATAGTTTTTTTTAAAGTGGTGCTATGTGGTTGCTAGGTTATTTAAAGTTTTTTTAAAGTGTTGTTATGTGGTTGCTAGGTTATAGTGTTTTAAAGTGTTGTTATGTGATTGCTAGGTTATTTATAGTTTTTTTTAAAGTGTTACTATGTGGTTGCTAGGTTATTTAAAGTTTTTTAAAGTGTTGCTATGTTGTTGCTAGGTTATTTATAGTGTTGTCAAAGTGTTGTTATGTGGTTGCTAGGTTATTTAGAGTGTTGTCAAAGTGTTGTTAAGTGGTTGCTAGGTTATTCATAATGTTTTAACGTGTTGCCATGTGATTGCTGGGTTATTTAGAGTGTTTTAAAAATGTGTTGTTTTATGGTTTCTATGTTATTTAAAGTGTTTTTAAAGTGTTGTTATGTGGTTGTAAGGGTATTTATAGTTTTTTCATAGTGTTGCTATGTGGTTGCTAGGTTATTTAAAGTGTTTTAAGAGTGTTAATATATTGTTTCTAGGTTTTTATGGTGTTTTTAAAGTTTTGCTATGTGGTTGCTAGGTTATTTAAAGTGTTTTTAAAGTGTTTTATGTGGTTGCTAGGTTAATCATGGTGTTTTAAAGTGTTGTTATGTGATTGCTAGGTTATTTATAGTTTTTTTAAAGTGGTGCTATGTGGTTGCTAGGTTATTTAAAGTTTTTTTAAAGTGTTGTTATGTGGTTGCTAGGTTATAGTGTTTTAAAGTGTTGTTATGTGGTTGCTAGTTTATTTATATATTTTTTTTAAAGTGTTACTATGTGGTTGCTAGGTTATTTAAAGTTTTTTAAAGTGTTGCTATGTTGTTGCTAGGTTATTTATAGTGTTGTCAAAGTGTTGTTATGTGGTTGCTAGGTTATTTAGAGTGTTGTCAAAGTGTTGTTAAGTGGTTGCTAGGTTATTTAGAGTGTCTTCAGAGTGTTGCTATGTGGTTGCTAGGTTACTTATAGTGTTTTAAGAGTGTTATTATGTGGTCTCTAGGTTATCCAGAGTGTTTTTTTTTAAGTCTGCCAGCTGTTTCAGTGTATTGTTATGCTGTTTCTAACTTCCGAGTGTTTTCATGCAGTTTCTGTGTTATTCCGAGTATTTGGGTGTGGTTTGATGTGCTTTCTAAAGTGTGTTTTGAGTGTCGTTTGTCTGATAGATACAGTGTTGTTCTGGAAGTGTTCTTGTACCCTCCAGCTCCTCTGTATCCTCCGGCAGAAGCTCCACCACCAGCTCTCCATCCTCCTCATCTGAAGCCAGCCAGCGGTCGCAGGGAAACGAATAAGTGAGCACCACCTGCCGCATCTCCTCTCCACCCTCCTCCTCATCATCATCCTCACTCTTCTTCTTACTCTTCTTCTTCTTCTTCTTGTCTTCTTTCTTCTCTTTGGGCACCATGGCCATGACCAGACGCTTGATCTCCACGCGGTCCAGAAACCATCCAGCTCCGATGCCCGTGTCATCATTGCTGACGCGGATCTTGAAGATTTTCCCCACATCTTTAGCTTCGACCTGTGTGACAGACACCATAGATCAATATGAATGAGTGTGACTAGGGCTGGGTTTACTGATAATCATGCATCTTGGCTCCCAAAGGAGACCTCTCTGCTGTCTCTAGTCTAGAGAGTGTGTGTGTTTCAGTTTGAGCTAAAAAGAGTACACAGAAAATGTTTTGTGGACTGGATGATAGCGGGATAGTAGGGGAAAATACAGGAGAATCTGCAAAAAGGGTTGACAGGTATGGTGGGAACGCTGTGTTTTTGACTGTACCTTGAATATCTCAGTGGTTCCTCTTTCATAGTTATTGGATCTGCTGCTGAGTCCGAGCACCTCCGTCTTTCCTTGATCTCCGTATATTTGGATGAACACGTTGGCATTTGTGCCGCCGGCGAAAATATCTCCCGTCACCACCGTGATCTCATAGTTTATCACTACAGGACACAGGAAGATATTTAATGTTCCTGCTTCTGAAAAAAAAAACATCTGTAAACATTATAATATTGAAGAGAGCAGACGAAATCTACACCAAAAGTGCATAAATCTGCATTCTAATTCTAATCATACAAATGTGAAATAATTCAACATAGAATCAATCTAAATAAACCACTTATTTATATCAAATAATAAAAAGTAAATGGTTATAAAAGCTGAAAAAATATTATAAAATAACTGAAGAATTGAAGAAATTGAAGAAATCTACTCTCCATTAAACAGAAATTGGGGAAAAAAACGGGGGGGGCTAATAATTCAGACTAAAACTGTGTGTGTGTGTGTGTGTGTGTGTGTGTGTGTGTGTGTGTGTGTGTGTGTGTGTGTGTGTGTGTGTGTGTGTGTGTGTGTGTGTGTGTATATTTATAAGGGTGTCACGATCCTCCAAATCCTCGATTCGATTACATTTTCGATTCTAAAGGCACGATTCGATTCGATTTTCGATTTTGAATAATTAATTATTGACCAATTAATTATTTGTAGCCTACCGTTTAAACTACCTGACCTGCATGGTCTTTGTTTTACCCATAAACAAATCATACAGTGAATGAATAAAGGCAAGATACACACATAATTACCACCTGTCAATCACTTTTTCTGCGGGACTCGTGAATAGGCAGTGATCTGTGTCGTTATAATGGCGTCGGTAAAAAAGACGCACAACCAACAGCAACCAGCCAACAGTATCTGAGGTGTTCGCTAAAATGACTAAGTACAAGTGAGTGAAAGATTGAAGCAGTCCTCTGACTGCCTGGACCTGCTGTCTCGAGCGCATGGCTGTGTGTGCGTCTGTGTGTGTGTGGTCACGTGATGTGCATTTTCAGAGGTAGAGAGGAAGGAGGGCTGCTCAGAAATGCTACACGCCACTGTGGATGTCAAATCGTTGTTGTTCTAAAATGCCATTTAAAAACAAAGACAGTGTAAACAGGGCCTGAGTGTGTACTTTTCATCAGCGGATGCCGGTGTTCGATCGCGATGCCGGTGTTGTCTATCGGACGAACCGTACGTAATACGTACATAGCAGAGCTTGCAAGACTGTGTGTTTTTTTTTGTCGACAACACGAACGTTGTCAACATAACTCACTGGAAATCCAAAATGCTTCCACACCGGCGACTTCATTGAAAGAGGAGAGGGTTTAAGCTCTGTCGACGGGTCTCCTGCGTCTGCAGTTCAACAAGCACTTCAACAAGCCTGTTTTTTCCCGCTTGGCAAGCCAAGCTGACGTGACATGGGGGTGTGGCAGCATCAACAATTCTATTTTTTGATTCGATAATCGAAATTGAGCATAAATTTTGATCGATTTTGATTAAAAATCTAAATCGTGACACCCCTAATATATATATATATATATATATATATATATATATATATATATATATATATATATATATATATATATACATATATATATATATGTATATATATATATATATATATATATATATATATATATATATATATATTTATTTATTTATTTATTTATGAATTTATTTATTTATTTTTTTAATTATTTATACAACAGTTCTGTCTAGTTTTAGAATCTAATTGGCTGATAGCTGTGCAGTGTTCTGCAATATCAGGCACTCGTACAGCCTCCTCACCCTTCTGTATTACTCCGCCCACATAGAGTGACAGCAGATCAATAAACTCACTACAGTTTGACAAATATTGCAGCTGTTGGACAACATAGTGTACTTTTTCCGGCAAGGCTTTTTTTAGCCAAGAATGTAGTTGTTTAGATTGCAAATATGCAGGGACCGCTTAATAAGCCCTTAGCAGGGGAAAAACCCAGCATAATTTCTAACTACAGCTGATCAAATCATTATTAAACTGGTAAGTGACACTCAAGTCAATCTCTCTCTTTTGCACATTGTAGTGCTGTATTTACACCATAGAAATTGTAGTGTGTTAAGTGTGAGATGGGACTCACTGCAGACTAGTTCAGTGAACAGAAAGAAAGTAGAAATGCTGCATGGATTTAGCGTTTTTCCTTATCGCCAACACAACAGTAATCTGCTGGTGTTTGCTTTGGCTTATTCAGAGTTAATAATTGTGATCTCCCGATTACAACAAAAAGCACTGTGAAATCTCTGTAGACGGATGGCATTTCATGCTGTTCAGCCTTATCATCTTACAATGTGAGCAAAATCAGCTGTTTAGTCATCACTTTAGACATTACGCTAGAGAATCATTCAAACACTAGCTCTAAAGTGACGTTGGTGAATTAGCTTCAACTGTTCTGACGTCAGCTGCAGATGTGAATGAACGGCGGAAGAAAGTAGTTCCTCATACAAAAGGGTTTTCAGACTCTCTGTATTTGATTTTCTTTTTATACACATGACTATGCTGTCGAACTGTTGTATGAAGGCAATATCACACGAGTAGCAGTGCCATATGGCTGTTTATCGTCACTGGTGGGGCATGAAGGCACTTGGTCTCCCACCTATGCCAATATTATTATTATTGTTATTATTATTATTATTACTGTTATTATTATTATTATTATTATTACTACTACTCTGCGTGTTATATTACTTATATGTGTGTGTGTGTGTGTGTGTGTGTGTGTGTGTGTGTGTGTGTGTATATATATATATTCTTTTTATTAAATCAATTAATTTATCAGTCAGTCAGACTTATTTTTATTAAATAAATGAAGCTAATTTCATATTTGTGTTATATAAACTCATGATTAAAATTGTAAAAATAAATTAATAAAAAAAAATCAAATACAGTATGAGTGTTTACATAGCTCAAAGTCCAGTGTTTCGCTGGGGTAAATCTCCACCTCCGTCTTCCCATCAGCCTCATCCTCACACAGCCAGCGGTGACTAGGGAACATGTAGTGCTTTCCGTGATTAGGAACCACAATCTGAACGCTGTCCAGAAACCAGCCGGCGCGCATGCCTTCATTCGAGTGTCCGATCAGGAGACGGTTGATCTGCAGATGAAACATTCAAGCATGATCGTTAATTATTGTTATTTTCACATAAAACAAATCAAATGCATTCAATCATAACCATTATTTCATAGCTAAATTAATAATAATTACATTTAAATAAGAGTCTACATAAAAAATAAAAGCATCTGTAAACACTATATATAAGAAACCAGCTGAGATCTGCACTTTAGTTGCCAGTAATGCTGTAAAATTTACAAGTGCACTGTACATTAATAATTATGTTGGCTTGAGAAAGCCAACTTACTGTTATACTACTCTGTCCTTGAAAACAAACGTATCTCCTCCTAGACCGTTCATGCCACAAGGCCCAAATGTGGTCAAAATGTGCCTTCTGCATTCAAGATTGTTGCTATATCTCCTCATGCCTATAAGACTTATTGTTTTTTTAATAAAAATGTTAAATATAAAATTTTTATAATCCGAGCATATAAAAAAATTATACAAGCCCCAAATTTGGCCAAAAGCTGTATTTAGATGTGTTAGGTTTTGTTGCTATATCTTTAAGGTTTATCAGACTTATAGTTTTCCAATTAATAATTTTTAAGCATTATTTTTCTTAGAATATGGCAAGCCATTTTCGACTTAAACTCCATATTTTTTACTGATATGGCAAGCCATTTTTGCATGTATCACCATCACACTTATCAAGCATTGTATTTTCAAAAAAATACGGCAAGCCATTTTTACATAATGTTCATTCCCTTAGTCTCTTTATTAATCAGGGGTCGCCACAATGGAATGAACCGCTAACTTATCCAGCATTTGTTTTACACAGCGAATGCCCTTCCAGCCGCAACGCAACACCAGGAATACATAATGTTCAAGTCCAGTTTTTGACACTAATAAAGACTGTCATAGAGACATCGGGGTTGATTAAGATCACTCATATTGCCAAGAAGCTTTGATGTATCATCCCTAACCTGCCAAACGTCCCCATAGCAATAAAACAGTATAACCTAGCAACCATTTAAAAATAGCAATATCTAGGTAACATCGTAGGGACCTGGGCATTGGCTTGTTTGACTCATGCTAGCAAATGGGACTTCCTGTATACTATGCATGGTAACAATGATAATGGAAGCCAAGTGCTAATAACGATTAGCTACATGCTATGAATGATTTTCTAAATGCAATAACATATGCTGGAAATGCCTACTAAGTATTAGCATTTGATTAAACATGTACACGAGCATTGCCATTTAGCAACTTCTTAGCAACCACCTAACAATGCCATAATTGTTTTAGCAACTGCCTAGCAACCACTTAGCAACCGCCGCCGTGCTTCCTGCCAACTGCCATTCCCGGTCCTAGCACAGTCACGTTGGCTTTCTCAAGCCAACATCAAAGTTTATCAATAAACTTTAGGTTCTAGTTAACAGTTGTAATTGTTATTTTACAGTGCGTTTGTAAATTTTACAGCATTACTGGCAATTTTTACAGTATTACGGCAACATTAACAAGTGCTCTTTAAATTATTAACAACTATAACTGTGCTGTAGTTTTACAGCACAATTTTACCTATTAATTTACAAGGCACGTTATTTTCACAGTATTTTTGTCGCAGGTGTAACTGTAATCTTTACAGTATCTTACAATGTGTATAGGTTCACTTTTAGGAAGCTTTCTAAATGAGACGCCAGGACAGTTGATGTTTTATTCATACAGCCCACAGATAATCATATTAAATATAAGTAATTATTATTTTTTCCCTACCTGTCCGATGTCTAAAGTGTCCAGGGTGAAGATGTCCACTCGTCCCACTTCAAAGTAATTGCGCAGATTATTGTCGGAGACGGCGAGCATCATTTTACTGGTGTCTCCTTTCTCTCCGTACAACTTCACGAAAACTTTAGAGTCTGAACTTCCTCCGGTGACGTTGCCTGTTTTCACCGCGATGTGATAGCTGACGTCTGAAAACACACAGATATTCATATTTACATGAATGCATTCAGTAAATGAGTCGACCGGGGGCGTAGTGGACATTTTAAAAGTGGGCGGACAGCTGAATGAAATCCAAAAGTGTACATTCTTAATCACCTGTTTCTAAATGGTCTGTCTCTAAAAGTGAGGGGGACGTATGATTCTGCACGGTGGCTGAGTGGTTAGCATTGTGGCCTCACAGCAAAAAGGTCGCAGGTTCGAGTCCCGGTTAGTTGGCGTTTCTGTGTGGAGTTTGCATGTTCTCCCTGTGTTGCGGTGGGTTTCCTCTGGGTGCTCCGGTTTCCCTCACAGTCCAAACACATGCGCTATAGGGGAACTGATGAACTACATTGACCATAGTGTATGAATGTGTGTGTGTGTGTTTCCCAGTACTGGGTTGCAGCTGGAAGGGCATCCGCTGTGTAAAACATATGCTGAAAAAGTTGGTGGTTCATTCCACTGTGGCGACCCCTAATAAATAAAGGGACTAATCCAAGGGAAAATTAATAGGTGAATGAATGAATGACAAGGCTTTGCTTTCCACCTCCTTTATTTAATCACAATGACTTCTGGGACTTCTAGAGCGAGTTTTGCACTCAAGTCAATACATCTTTGATATCAGGAATGCATCAGGGCTCTGTCACGGGCCCTCTATTCTTGCCAGACGGAATCTGCGGTCGTTTTTTGCCATTTCTGCACAGAATTTTTGGTAAAAATCTGTGGATTTCTGCAGAATTATTTTGGGAGTATCATAATTAAAACCTTAACATATGAACTTAAAAATAAAACCTTTTTAACTTTATTTATTGTTTAAAATGCAAATCCAATTAGATACACTTTATTTGGTAAACAAAGCAAGTCTCTCATATAATATCTCTATTAAAAGACAGAAAATGTCGACTTTCATAACATAAAAGACCATTTGCAAAAATCTAAAGTCGTTCAGTCCTTCGCTAGTGATAATAACTCATTACACTGATGCAGTCTGATGCTGACTGAAACTCACTGTACAGTCTCTGTCCATCTGCAAACGGCTGCAGCTCTCGAACTATCTGTCCATCGTCTTCATTGCGGTCGAACCATCTGTGCAGGAAACACGAGCAAACATCAGTGGAGAACAGCTGGATTAACTCTTGATGTGTGTGTTGATGTTGACTGAATGTGTAACCTGCTGCAGGGGAACTCCACAGCCTGGGATTCAGCCTGTCCTTCTTCACGGATAGTCACTTTATCCAGATACCATCCACAGCCTCCGCCCCGACCGTCATGACCGATACGAACCCTGCGCACCGGCCCGATGGAGACCGCCTCGATGATGAACTCATCAGCCTGACGGAGACACACACACACAGAGACAAACAAACTCAAATATAGAGAGACACATGCACACATAGACAGACACACATACACACACAGAGGCAAACAGAGACACGCATACAGACACAACACAGAGAACACACACCTCTCAGATTAACAGTGCTCATTTTGATGGGGTTTCAGTCTTTGTCTTTTGACTAAATGAGATTTAGTTTAATTCCACTAAAGTTCAGAGGATTTGATTTGATTAGATCTACTCTATATTTAGTTGAATAAAATCTCACCAGTTTAGACATATTTATTTGCATTAATTAAATATAATTAATTAAACTGCAGTGAAGACTTTACTGAAGTTAAATCATCTAAATCCCCTAAATAATCCACCAGGGGGGTGAATAAAATAATCTCGTTTTTGGTTTGAAATGATACTCACTCCACTGGCAGATTATTTTAGCTTGTTTTATGAAAAATTGATAACTTTTTTTGGTTGTCTAGAAAATGCTTCTTGGTTAAAAAATTTGTAGATATTTGGACTAGAAAAACAAATTTTTGCAATGTATAAGGGTCCGTGTACGTTTTGTTCATTTGTTTTCCATTTTCAAACGGAATAAAGGAAATGGAGAAAACGGCCGTTTTTCCGTTTTTCTTTTGCTCACGAGAAAACGAAAAAACGAGATTTTGGCTGGATTTCCGTTTTTTGGTTTAGGGTAGGAAAACGGATAAACGACTTTAAAATTCATTTTACACATGTAGGCGGTGCTGAAACGCCCACTTTCCTCTAATTGGTTAACCAAATCTGTGCTCGTGACGTCACCCTCAAAATAAAAGCCTTACACGCAGGCTTTTAATTATTATTATTTAATTATATATATAAACAAAGTTTACATATTCTATCATTTGAACCACACACAGTTAGCAGGCTTACATTCATTGCGTATGTATAAATTAAATAAAAACGTAAAGCAGTATTCTTAGACATTTGTCATTAAAATAAGGTCATAGTTCACTGCCAAGCTTCTTGCTGCTGTGCACCTGATGCAGAGCAAAGATAGCCATTTCCGAGGAGCACCTGGTTTGCATGATTATTTCAGAGCAAGGGCTTTATAATAATAATAATATTAATAATAATAATAATAATTATTATTATTATTATTATGATGATGATGATTATTATTATTATTATTATTATTATTATTATTATTATTATTATTATTATTATTATCAGTTACTAGTGTTTTTATTGTTTGGTGTGTTTTTTTTTCTTTTTAATAATTGTTAGCAGAACCAGAATAAGAACACTTTGGGCCCTGCTATAAAAACAAAGGGTACCATTTGTTTTCATTTATTTCTTCCTATTTTAATTATATATTGTAATTATTTATTTGATAATTAATACTATTTTATTGCAACGCCAAAGTAGGCCTGTCTTATTATTTTTTTATTATTAAATTAGCTTTTATTGTAGGCTAGATGGCAGGCTTTAAATATTTTAAATAACATTTACTCATAACCTTACTAATTCGAGAGCCGAACCTAAAAAAGTTTAAGTGCAATAAGCCTGTACAATAAATGGAGCCGCAATGCATATTTCTAGCGCATTCTTTCACTCAACAATTATTGCTGGAATAATGAAATAAATTTCAAATTAACTAATTAAACACATAGTTGATAAAAAAATTGTGTCTAGTAGTTCCGACAAACAGATGAGCTCGCTACATGTGCGTTGCGCTAATAATTTGACATTTGCTCTTCTTGAGAAAGTGCTACAGCGGGCC
Source organism: Danio rerio (assembly GCF_052040795.2). Lineage (NCBI taxonomy): Eukaryota > Metazoa > Chordata > Actinopteri > Cypriniformes > Danionidae > Danio > Danio rerio. The sequence goes on from NC_141028.1 coordinate 1,251,935, forward strand.
CTGCTATTTCACATATAAGGTTAGTGATACGTATTTTAAATTAGTATTGCACATTATTCATTTATTTTCTTGTCGGCTTAGTCCCTTTATTAATCTGGGGTCGCCACAGCGGAATGAACCGCCAACTTATTTAGCAAGTTTTTACGCAGCGGATGCCCTTCCAGCCACAACCCATCTCTGGGAAACATCCACACATACACACACACTTATACAGTACGGACAATTTAGCCTACCCAATTCACCTGTACCGCATGTCTTTGGACTGTGGGGAAAACCAGAGCACCCGGAGGAAACCCACGCGAACGCACTACACTACTGAATTAGACACACAATCTCAAACAAAAACTTGATGCTTATTTACATTATCTAAAGTAATTTCTTATGAGGTAGGATCTGTTGTTGTATTATATATTTTCGTTTTAATATGCAAATAATTTTCTTTAATTTGTAATAGCCCTATGTCCCTCATTGCATAAAATAACCAGCCTTTGTATTCAATATGTTTGTAAATTGTTTATCCAGTTTGACGCAAGCTAAACAACATTTTGGCCTGTTTTGCTTATTAAATGAGTGATTTTCACGGAGAAACAAATCATCCATCCACACAGTTTTGTATAGGACCTGTGTGAACAAAAATATACACTTCATAGCCTATAGGAAAATGTATCTGTTTAGAACCAATTTTGTGTTGTATAATTAAAAATATTAAAAATACAATAAAAAAAGGAATAACATTTGAAGTGCAATGCTTCAAAGATCCAATACGCTGCATGCAGAGCCAAAACAAAAACTGGTTTGTTTGTTTAATAAAAAAATAATATGAAATTAAAGTGAAATAGTTCCATAACCTGTATTATAACTGTAGTCACTCTAGATGACAAATCATCCGTTGCGCCGGTCAGTTTCACCTTTAATCAAGAATGTGCCAGAACCAAATGAGAATATTTACAGATTACCTCGGAATGAGACCTCGGTCTGTGAAGGATGCAGAACACAGAAACTCGTTGAGAATGGAGATGCATGTTAGATGTTTTATATCCCTTTAGATATTGTAAATAAACAACAAGTTTTTCTAGAGATTGTGTCATGTCTTTTCTTTGACGCACGCGGTGAACAGCCCCGAAAAGGCGCCTTTATTTAGCCTGTAGCCTAAATAATAGTTTAGATTTTATAACATATAATGTTCCATTACTTTAAATGTATAATGTTTTTTAATATTTATGGATTATATAAAATATATAGTTTATATAAATGCGTTCTGATCATTCAAGGATCATAATGCGTTGCATATTCTTCTTATTCTTCATTGATCCGTCAATTGTGTATTTTATAAACTGATCGTTTATAAGGACTAAGCTATTAATAACTGTAATTCCTCGAATGGAAAAGTCTTGATTAAAGAAAAAGAGAACTTAATTCGACATATGCATATGCATATAGTAACTGCATCTGGCAGCACCGAAAATAGCAAATGCCAAGTTATTAGCGCAGTGCACAGACAGCTAGCTCGTCTAGTCTGAACCAGGGGTTTTCAAACTATTCATTGCACACCGATCCCATTGCATTTTATTTAGGATAAACCACTTATTTAAAATTAATTAATTAAAAGGTGCGTACTCTCCAATACACCACTTATAGTGTCATAATATTTAATAATTATAATTAAGATAGACACCTGACCTCCATTTAATAAACAATTTATTTGCCATACTCTGTTAATTTGAAGTTTAAAGTTTAAATCATTTATGTTAAACTTAAATTATTTAAAAACTTAAAAAGACTTAAATTTAGTCATTTAAGACATTTTAGATCATAAGTTTACATACATTGACCGTTGCATTTAGTAGGCCTATTCTGGTCTAAATAAGCTTTTTGCATCTTAGGTGTTTACACACACAATTAAGCAGTTTATACGTACATTTAATGTTACTTTGAAATTACTTTTGATGCAATAAATAATCCTAAATAGTTGAAAGTGTTAACATATTCTTGAAATGTTATTTTATAACTATGAAATTTATTACTAAACAAAGTGAATCATTATGAATTTGCCAAGAAATAATCCACTTTACCACTGTAAAGCAATGCCCCACACTCACTAGAACGGTAGAACCTGGACTGTATGATATGTTCTGTATGTAAAATAGAGAAAATAAGCAAGATGCGCAGTCTCATGCAGCCTTAGCGAAATATAGCGCGACACAGCAATGAACTAAAAATAAAACCACCCTTGAAATGCTGGCGATCTTAATTTTTTCAGCCTACACTGACTGAGAATAATGTTGCACTATTTTATTAACAAATAATTAGAATGTTTTTTTTCCTTCAACACATTTATCATTACTTTTGCCTGTGCAAGTTTTTTTGCGCGCGCTTGAGCGCGAAGGCATCTATTTTCAGGTGCAAGATGCCACTTTGGGTGGCACCAGCACACTCTGCCACACCTGTGGCTATGTCCCTGCTACAATAATAATAACAACAACAACGACAAAATAATAACAAAAAATAATAATAATAAGACAGGCCTACTTTGACGTTGCAATAAAAAAGTATTAATTATCAAATAAATATTTACAATAGGCTAAAGGCATATATTAAATTAAAATAGGAGAAAATCCAATAGAAACAAATGGTACCATTTATTATAGCCCCATGCAGGGTCCAATGTGTTCTTACAACCATTGAATAACTAAGTAAATAATAATAATAACAATACTAATAATAATAGGCCTAATAATAATAATAATAATAATAATAAATTATTATTTTATACAGAGTAGGCTATTATTTAGGCCTACAATAGCTCTGAAACAATCATGTAAACCAGGTGCTCCTCGGAAATGGCTATCTTTGCTCTGCATCAGGTGCACAGCAGCAAGAAGCTTGGCAGTGAACTATGACCTTATTTTAATGACAAATGTCTAAGAATACTGCTTTACGTTTTTATTTAATTTATACATACGCAATGAATGTAAGCCTGCTAACTGTGTGTGGTTCAAATGTTAGAATATGTAAACTTAGTTAATATATAGCCTAATTAAATAATAATAATTAAAAGCCTGCGTGTAAGGCTTTTATTTTGAGGGTGACGTCACGAGCGCAGATTTGGTTGACCAATTAGAGGAAAGTGGGCGTTTCAGCACCGCCTACATGTGTAAAATGAATTTTAAAGTCGTTTATCCGTTTTCCTACCCTAAACCAAAAAACGGAAATCCAGCCAAAATCTCGTTTTTTCGTTTTCTCGTGAGCAAAAGAAAAACGGAAAAACGGCCGTTTTCTCCATTTCCTTTATTCCGTTTGAAAATGGAAAACAAATGAACAAAACGTACACGGACCTATAAGCGACTAATTTTTAAAAAAAAATATGATAAAAAATGTATTTAAAAAAATTAAATAGAACAAATTATTTAGAAAATTTTATTAGAAATTTAAAATTTGAATTGGAAAATTTGAATTAAAAACTTTGATTTAGAATATTTGAATTTGATTTGAAAATTTGAAATAAAACATTGAATTTAAAATTTGAAATTTGAAAATTTGAATGTGATTTGAAAATTTGAAATAAAACATTGAATTTAAAATTTGGAATTTGAAGATTTGAATTTGATTTGAAAATTTGAAATAAAACATTACATTTAAAATTTGGAATTTGAAAATTTGAATTTGATTTTTACATTTTATTTAAATTAAAATATGATATATAAAAATTTGATTGACATTTTTAATTTGATTTGAATTTGGATTGAAAATTTGATATTGATTTTAAAACTTGAATTTAATTTGAAAATTTGACCTCAAAATTTGAATTTAATTTGAAAATTAAAATTCATTAATTCATTCATTTTCTTTTTGGCATAGTTCCTTTATTATTCTGGGGTCACCACAGCAGAATGAACCGCCAACTTATCCAGCATATGTTTTACGCTGCGGATGCCATTCCAGCTGCAATCACTAGGAAACATCCATACATACTCATTCACACTCATACACTATATCATAGCGCATGTGTTTAGACTGTGAGGGAAACCCGAACACCTGGAGAAAACCTACGCCAACACGGAGCTGACATGCAAACTCCACTCAGTTGAGGCTCGAACCAGTGACCTTCTTGCTGTGAGGCGATTGTGCTACCCACTGCGCCACCGTGCAGCCCCAAAAAATTTTAATTTTATTTGAATTTGATTTGAAACTTTGAATTTGAAAATTTTAATTTGATTTGAAAATGTACATTTGATATGAACATTTTATTAAAAAATTTTAAATGCATTTAATTTGAAAATTTTAATTAGAAAATTTGAATTTGATTTGAAAATGAAGATTTGATATTAACATTTTATTTGAAAATGTAAATTTGATTTAAAAACTTTAATTTTATTTGAAATTTTTATTTCGAAATTTGAATTGATTTGAAAATTTAAATTTGATTTGAGAATTTGATCTCAAAACTTGAATTTGAGTTTTAATTGAACTAGAAAATTTTATTGAAAATTTTAATTTGATTTGAAAATTTTAAGTTGATTTAGAAATTTTAATTTGAAAATTAAAATTTAAAAAAAAAATTTTGAACTTAGAATTTGAATTTGATGTGAAAGATTGAATTTAATTTTAAAATTTTAATTTGATTTCAAAACTTAAATTTTGATTTGAAAATTTAAATTTGAAAATTTAAATTTGATTTGAAAACTTGATTGAAAATTTTAATTTGATTAAAAAAATTTAAATAAAAAATTGTGTTTGAAAATTTAAATTTGATTTGAAAATTTACATTTGATATAAAACATTTATTTAAAAATTTTTATTTGATTTGAAAACTTTAATTTTATTTGAAAATGTGATCTTAAAGTTTGAATTTGATTTGAAAGTTTGAATTAGATATATATATAAAAAAACTGAATTAGATTTGAAAATGTGCTCAGATTAGCTCAGAAAGGCCACTAACATTTCCCCTCTCGAACTTGTTGATGTTGTTCTTGCAGTTGATGAGGCTGCGGTCACCAGTGTCGCCCAGATCCCCGATCAGACACAGAAACACATGCGCATCCGTCCCGCTGCCGCTCACATCCCCTGTGTAGACGGTCACTCGATACTTCACCACTGCAGGACAACAACACACACACATTAGGGGCCATTCACACTAGAAGGAGAGCAACAATACAGACTTCTCACAGCTTGGTTAGGTTTTAGATCATGATTTCGGTACTGTTCAGTATATGATATGCTCTGTTCAGAATATGATGTGCTCAGTAAAAAACAGGACACTGTCAAATAAAAATCTACAAGCAAAGGCATGCATATATTCGAGAAATGCAAAGGCAGGCATATATTGTCTCAAAACAAACTTTTATTTGCAATTAAAAGTTAATGCAATTCATGCAATTAATCGTAATTATTCTTTGCCCTGCACAAATGCAATTCAATGCAATTTAATACAATGTAATGTAATGCAATACAATATATTATAATACGAGTACCAGGCAGTGGTTCAGCGATCAGCTCTCCTGTGGCCGGCAGCTCTCGCACCACCTCATTATCGTCCTCATTGGTGTCCAGCCAGCGTTCACATGGGAATTTAAACTTCTCCTTTGTGAGAGTTTTCATTATGGAAATCTATAATTAAGAGGATAATTTAGACAGGTAAAGGGTCAAAGACTGAATGCAGCTTTTATGGAGAAGCTCCTACTCGACTCAGATGCCAGCCGGCGAACGGATTCCTCTTCTCATGCCAGATACGCAGTTTGGTCAGTTTTCCCAAATCCGGCAGTTCGACCTGAAGCAAACGAGTGATGGATGAATTATTCAGTGCAGAATACAAACATTTAGCTGAAGATGGAGTTATTCACCCTTTTGTGAAATCTTACAGTTTTTCTCAGTCACTTCGGTGCGTTTCTCACAACACCAGTGCATTTCTGCACTCTGCATTTCTCAAAACAATTAGTACAAACTGCAAAACCTAGCTGATAACCTGCAAAAGCATGTCACATGATCAAAATGGATAGTTCATTACTCAAAAGCAAGTATTCATAATAATGAAAGTGTCAGTGTCATCAAAATGAAAAGTCTTGACAGCATTGTTTATGAACAAGACAGTCAAATGGCTTAGTCATTTTTTCATGATGACAGTTTACTCTGGACATTTTTTCAATGAAGATTTTAGTGACACTTCCTGAAAATGCTCAAGACAGCTATTAGCACAGCCTTTTACTTTAAATGGTATGTAACTCGGGCAGAGCTCTGATAGCGGAACATAGTTTTTTGTCATTTCCAAAGTTTTTGAAGTTCTTTCTAATTTAAAAAATATATATATAAGAAAAGGGACAGAAATATGTTCCAAAGATGTATTTTTTAGATTTATAACACTGTCAGAAATATTTGCTTTCTGTATCCATTTGTCCCTGACAGGGTGGACATATTTTGTAAGTTGGTCCAAATGTTTTTGCTTATAATTGTTTTATTAAAGGTCCAGGAGCTGGACCAACCAGCAATTGTTGAAGTTTAAAGTCTTCTTAAAAGAATAAACATGTGGTTTAACAAAAAACTTGATAGTCAAATGGCTTAGTCATGTTTTCATTAGGACAGTTTACTCTGGACATTTTTTCATTGAAGATTTTAGTGGCACTTCCTGAAAATGCTCAAGACAGCACTATATACTATTAGCACAGCCATTTGAAAACTAAAGTCAGACATCACTGCATTTTTTGAGGATATCTGAGTACAAGACACTGAAAATGTATGTTTCACTTTTTTTACTGCATTTGCTCTTTACAATCCTAATTTAAAGTACTCACAGTATTGTGGAAAAGTATAAATACACCCTTATTTACGACAAACATAAACTCCCTTTGGGTAGAGCTGTGCACAACTGTAAATAATATTGCAGTACATATTGAAACTAAACCTAAAACACACACAGGTCTGTAAATCATTTATGAAATCAATTTAGAAGACATTTTCAGGAACATTAAGATTTCATTTTTTTTATAAAAATGCTCGACAGATTTTAACAACTAGTTCACCATTTTTGTATGTAATGACTCAAGTAATGAAATGAGGACTGTTAGTTTTATATGGAGTGACGATTCAGCATTCACAAGTTTAGTTCATTTTTACAGACATGACATAAGCAAATAGCAGAGAGTTGTTTGAAAGCAGTTGATGCATGTCCAAAAGCATTTGCAATTTGCTGGAAGGAATGAAACTACTAGGATGTGCACAAATGACTAATTGTTTTGAGAAATGTTTTAACTGTTGTGCAAATGTAAATAGTGCAGTGAGAAATGCACCAAAGCCACTGAGAAAAACTCATATTTTTTTTTATTTCCCATGAGGACAAACTATTTAACACAGTATTTCCTATTATACAGAGAAAGTTATATATTTATATAAATATATATTATTTTTTTATTTTTTTTTTTTGTATTATATATATATATATATATATATCAGAGGTCGCATTAAACGAATATTTTCCGTCATTGATGGATTTTTTTTCAGCAGTGATAGAAAAATCTGAAAGTGATCCTTCATTTTGACAGATTATGCTGAGGGTGATCTACTGTAATTTGTAGCTAACTGTAATTCCCTCTCCTGTCCAGCTGATGGCGACTGCCCTTGTTTTGTCTCCTCTTTGTCACCGCTGCGTACAGTTGCAAAAATCTCACAGCAGCTGAGTGTCAGAAGTTTCTTTAAACAGCCAAATAGTTGTGATATTATTAATAAAGGTGAAAAAAGAGGACGTGATACAGTGGACGATGAAGAACAAACAGACAAAGATCCTCCGTCGCCGACAGCTGTTGTTACGGGCCAACCAAGCGGCAACAAGGAGGTCAGGTGGTTTGGAGTGCGTTGTGAGCACCATGCTCTACCGAATGCAGAGCTATCACAAAAGATGGTTGTTTGATGGGGATAATTAGTTTGCATGGTGGACGAGGATGTTTTAATTTATGTTACTTGAGTGTGAATAGGTTTGCGGCTGGAAGGCCATTAGCTGTGTAGAACATGTGCTGGATAAGTTGACTGTTCGTACCGCTGTGGCGACTGTTTGTTTTATTCTTCATTAGTATTTCTGAAGCCATACATTGTTTTTTAACAGAGGACCACAATGGAAATAAGCCCAGGGCTTTATTGTGTTTTTATCCTCAACAGTTTTTTTTAACAAAGTGTATGGAATACTTTTTGTACAGTTTGTCTAAAGTCTGTCAAATAAAATTCAATTCAATTCAATTCAATCCACATTCAGAAAATCCAGCAAACTTCTGATCACTTTCTTAGGAGAAATGTTTCACTACAAAATGCTGGCTGAAGTGGCGCTACCCAGATAGCAGGTAGTAATTGGCCTGAGCTCGTCTGCCCTTCGGCGCCTCCGGCTCCGACTCGGCATCGGCAAGTGTTATCCAGGCCGAGTATGGCCCGCAGCTCGCTCCCGTACATGCGTTTGTGATGCAGCTGTAAAGCACTGGCCCGATTCCTGTTAACCATATCTGGCCCAAGTCTGTCAGTAGATTCCGGGCCGCTTCTGGCAATGACTCTCCAGTGTGACAGCAAAACACAGCTTCAGCCTCCAGAACAAATTTACAACTGTGACGAGAAGTCGACTTTCCGAGGCAAAGACACAGAATTTAATGTCAATTGCCTCTGCATCAGTGTCTCTTGATGCGTTTGATGACGCACAGGCAAGCACCCAGCTCAAGTCGACGCAGGAGGAAGATATGAGTTAAGGCAGATAGGAGTTATTGTTCATTTGTCAAATAAATAAATGAATAATTTAGCCTATATGCTCGTCGTGCAAGTTCATTATTAAAATATGAATGAAAAAAGCGATTAGAAAATATGTAAATGAATTGGCGGTCAATAATAGATTATGACGGAATTTTTACAACCCTCTCCGTCAAAATGATGGACAATGACAAAGTCTAACGCGACCTCTGAGATATATATATGTATATGCATATATGTGTGTGTGTGTGTGTGAATATACAGACAGTATTTAGCATAAATGTGTACACCCCCTTTTGTAAATGAATATTTGTATACATGTTTTTAGTGAAAATAGATTTAATGATTCAGTAAATAATTCTGGTGTATTTATAAAATAAAAAAATACTAAAAAAACTATAAAAGTCAATGGCTAATTTCTGCTATTCTTCAAAATATCTCTGATGGTGAGTAAATTATGATGACAGAATTTTCAATTTGCGTGAACTGAACCTTTAAATGCAAAGTGAAGTGTTTACTTTAATGCCTTAAAGACAGACAGGAGCATTATTTTTCTTCAGTTTTGTCTTCAGCAAGTGAAATACATGCTCAATCGGATTCAGTTCAGGTGATTGACTTGGCCATGTAAGAATGGGTTTTAACCACTGCGGTTCGAACTGTAGTTCTGCCGAGTGACTAAAAACTTATCAGCATTTTGTCTCTTTCCAATTACTGAGAGATTCAAATTGACCAATCAACATCATATATAATCATATCAGTAAAACCCCCAAAGTCCACACATCAGGTCCTGATCTAATCAGTATCTGCCTTTGGAATTTGTGTGAGCCTTCTTTGGTGAAAAAGATTATATAAACAAATCCACATGATAATTTTCATTCCTACAGCCATTGCATAACACTCTTTGGTTGCTTTCGCAGTATTCTTTGGCTCATTCTCCATCAGCACTATGAAGCGCCGTCTAATTAAAAATACTGAGGTCTGAAGCATTTGGCTGAATATGAGCAGAACATATTGCCTGAAACACTTCAGAACTCATCCTGCTGCTTTTGTCAGCATCACATCATCAATAAATACAAGAGAAGCAGTTCACTGACAGCCATACATGCCCACGCCATGACACCACTACCACCATGCTTCACTGCTTAGGCTCATGAGCAGTTCCTCTCCTTCTCCATACTCTTCTCTTCACATCACTCTGGTACAAGTTGATCTTGATCTCATCTGTCCAGAGGATGTTGTTCCAGCACTGTGAAGGCTTTTTCAGAACACTAAGCCTTCCTGTTTTTGAGGCTCACCAATGGTTTACATCTTGTGGTGAACCCTCTGTTTTCACTCCAGTGTAGTCTTCTCTCGATTGTGGACTCTGACACACACATACATCGACCTCCTGGAAAGTGTTCTTCATCTGGTCAAATGTTGTGAAGGGCGTTTTCTTCACCAGGGAAAGAATTCACAGTTGTTTTCCGTGGTTTTCCGGGTCGCTTGGTGTTGCTGAGTTCACTGGTGGGTTCTTTCTTTTTAAGAATGCTCCACACTGTTGTTTTGGCCTGATGTTTCTGCTATCTCTCTCTGATGGGTTTGTTCTGTGTTTTTAGCCCAATGAGGGCTTGCTTGACTGATAGTGACAGCTCTTTGGATCTCATCTTGAGAGTTGACAGTAACAGATAGCAAATAGCGCACTAGAAATGAACTCGGGACGTTTTGTCTGCTCGTTGTAATTGGGATAATGCGGGAATAACACACACCTGGCCATGAAACAGCTTAGAAGCTAATTGTCCAATTACTTTTGGACCCTTAACAAGCGGGAGGCAGCTGATTTGGATGTAAATACCCTCAAATTAAAGCTGCCAGTCA